>NW_020217994.1:0-5498 GCF_003070985.1 Temnothorax curvispinosus | reverse complement strand
TCTGAATATCTAAAGTGCCAGGATTATCTGAACCTATTATTTTTTTTCTTTTTTCAAATACGCTTTCGAAAATACATAAAGCCCTTTTATAATCGCCTCGATTATAAAACATTAAACCTTCATTAATCTGAACGGATACATCATCTAATACCTCTTTTAACTGTTCGACTTCTGAAAAGTTATTATGCACTGCAGAAACTACTAGAGTTTTGTTCTCTTCATTACGAGCATTCATTATTGATTTTACTGTATCAATATCCTTTATCTTGTTAAGATCATTAATAACTCGAGAATCATTATTTTTAATATTTTTAAATGAGTCACGCAGTAATTGAAATAAGCGAATAATACTTTCATCTACAGTAAAGTCTGATGGTGTTTTACCATCAGAAACTGCATTATATACTGCACCGTTAGATAATAGGAGTTTTACAACTTTTAAGCGACAGAACTTAGCAGCATAATGTAGAGGGGTAAATCCCTTCTTATCAACTGGATTAGGATCAGCTTGATTTTGTAACAGAATATTGATAATCCTATCATAGCCTTTCCACGCAGCATAATGCAATAATGATGCTCCTTTAGCATTTTTGCCGTTAACGATCGCTCCTTTTTTAATGTAATGCTCAACTTTTGAAGAACCATTACAATTTACTGCCTTAAACAAATTCTTAGTGAATGTTAATAGATTGATAACGTTTTTGTCATTAGACATTTCTAGTGGTTTTCTATAAGAATGGTCAACAGCGTTATAAACTGCTCCATTTTTTAATAAAATTTGAATAAAGTCTTTATAACCGAGTTTAGCAGCAATATGCATAGGAGTTAAGCCATTAACAGCTTTAGCATTAACGTCAGCGCCTTGTGCTATCAAATACTTCGCAACTTCTAATTGATCATTTTCTGCAGCATAGTGTAATAATGTCCAATTATCTGCATTAAGTTCATTAATACTTAACCCCTTACTAAGGAACTCTACAGTATCTTTACAACCTTCTCTCGCTGCAATGTGTATAGGTTTTGAACCAAAGGCATTTATAGCATTAACATTAGATCCTATATCATCTACTAGATATTTTACCATCTCTAAGTTATTTCTTTGTGAAGCAATATGCAATATCGTCCAATCATCGTTACCTTTAGCATTTATATCTATTTTTTCGTAGTCCTGCAGTAGTAACATTTTAACCACTTCTAAATGACCATGTGCCACTGCTAATTCTAGAGGAGTTCTATTCTCATTATTCTTAACATTAATATTTGCTTTTTTATGTAGTAAAACTTCTACAACATTACAATGACCACTTGTTGCTGCCAGGTGTAACGGTGTAACTTTTTTGTCAGATCTATTATGAACATTAACGTTAGCGCCATGTGCTATTAAAATCTCAACTACTTCCTCATACCCCTCCTGTGCTGCAAAACATAATGGTGTTAGATTATTAATAGTTGTAGTATCAACATCAGCTCCTTTTGTTAACAGAACTTTTACTACATTCTTATGACCTTTAGTAGCAGCCAAGTGTAGTGGTGCAACATTTTCAGAATCTTTTATATTAACATCGACTTTGTGGTCTAGCAAAATTTCTACAATATCTGTGTATCTAGCAAGAACTGCTGATGACAAAAGTTCAATGGCTTCTTCATTAACTTTAACTCCATTTGATATAAGAACTTTAACGATTTCTTTGTGATTATATTTTATGGCAGAAAGCAATGGTGTCATGTTGTTATTAGTTCTGATATTAACATTGGCTCCATTTGCTGCCAGAATCTCAACGATTTCTTTATGACCTGCTGTCACGGCTGTATGTAACGGTGTACCATCGTCTTTAGCTGTTGCATTAACCTTAGATCGATTTTTTATTAGAAGATCAACAATGTCTTTGTGACCTTTCGCAGCAGCTAGATGTAACGGTGTATTACCATTATTAGTTTTTGCATCAACCTTAGCTTTTTTACTTTTTATTAGAAGCTCAACAATGTCTTTGTGGCCTTCCACAGCAGCTATATGCAATGGTGTAATACCGTCATCAGTTATTGCATCAACCTCAGTTTTTTTACTTTCTATTAGAAGCTTAACAATGTCTCTGTGGCCGTTCAGAGCAGCTAGATGCAACGGTGTACTACCCTCATCAGTTTTTACATTAACCTCAGCTTCTTTGTCTATTAGAAGATCAATAATGTTTTTGTGGCCTTCCAGAGCAGCTGTATGTAATGGTGTTACATTATTATTAGTTTTGGCATTAATTTGTGCTCCTTTTTCTATTAAAAGTTCAGAAATTTTCTTATGACCACTTTTTGCTGCACAATATAATGGTGTAATGTTATTTCGATCTTTAGCACGAATATCAACACCATGTGTAAGTAGAGCAACAATTATTCCCAGATGACCATTCTGGGCAGCAATATGCAATGGAGTTACACCTGTAACAGTGGCAATACTAGCGATGGCATTATTTTCCAGTAGAGCCTTAACTATTTCCTCGTGCCCATCTTTTGCTGCATAGTGCAAAGATGTATTATTATCGATTTTGTCAACAGCATTAACATCAGCTCCATGCTCCAATAGAATATTAACTATCTTCTCATGACCTTTTTCTACTGCACAGTGTAATGGTGTAAAACCTGCACTTATGCCGCTGGCGTTAACATCAGCTCTGTTTTCGATTAAAACACGTACTATGTCCAAATGGCCATTTAATGCGGCTAAATGTAATGGTGTCAAATCTTCATTTATAACGTTAACGTTTGCCTCATTTGCAAGCAAGACTTTAACTAACTCTAGATAACCTCTCTGTGCAGCTGCGTGCAACGGGATTAAGTTACCTATAATTTCATTAAGCATTTTATAAGCATTTTCAGTTTTTTCCAATAAAATCTTAGTAACATCTATATGATTATTCATTATTGCATAGTGTAAAGGTGAAAGACCAATTTTATCTCGGGCAATAGTATGTGCTTTATTATTATTTAATAAAACTACAACAGTATCCTTGTGACCTTTTTGTGCAGCGACATGTAGTGGCGTTTTGCGACTATTATCTAAATCATCAATATATAAACCTTTCTTTATAAAAAATTCTACAATATTATTCCTTCCATGCTCAGCAGCAATATGCAATGGGCTTTGACCATTAATATCTTTCACATTATCGCTTAAATTTTGATCAAGAATAAATTCTATAATTTCAGGACTGGATCCCTTAGCAGCAAAATGTAACGTGGTCCATGAATTAATACTTCTAGCATTAATATCTGCACCTTTTTTGAGACAATCCTTTAAGTTTTCTAGATTTCCTTCTTCCAAAGCAGTAATCATTTTTTCCTGATTAACAATGATATCTAGGTCTTGTTCGTATTTCTTTCTCAACCTCCGAGAATTATCGCTTACTAACTTGCCAATTTTTTTCTTGCTTGTTATTATATTTTTTTCAGTAAGTTTTTTAGCGTTCAAAATAAGTCCTATTGAAGGATCAAATAACAGTAAATTAACTAGAGCATTATCATGTGCTAAATGATTACGTAAACATGTTCCAATTAATATAGGAGTGTTATCATCTAAAAAAAATAGATTATTTTCCAAGTAATCCTTTAAGCTACCTAAAATTGACATTATATCCAGAACAAGCATTTCTACTACTGCTTGCAATTTTTTATCACGCTTATACAAAGGTAATTTTTCAATTAATTGGCCACTCAATGCGTTATGGCTTAAAATATTTTCCAGTTCAGATAGTTTTAGTTTAAGCTGGTTATTATATTCTTTTTCTGTTATATTGTAAGTCTTTTCTGGTATAGAAGTAAACGAAATTTTTTTATTCAACTTTTCCCATAATTTCTTAATCCATTTTATGTCACTTATTTCAAATTCAAAAATATAAAAAAAAATTTCGTAAATTAATTTATCAAGATTGTTATGTTGAATTCTTGGCTCAATACTACGATAAATTTTTGTGAACAACTTAGCAATTTTTTTAAGGTTATTAGACTTTGTTTTTATAGTCATATTTTCTAATATTCTATTAGCAATAAATTTAATTCCACTAATAACGTTGTTTTCAATCTTTAATTTTTCACTCAAATTGATTAAGCCTTCCATTAGTTTATATCCTGTGATATAATCAGTTCTGATATTTTCTGATTGAGGTTCTACACAATGGATTATGTCATTAATTTCATTAAATAATTTCTTTTCATAATCCGTCTTGTCAGTTATATTATCGCTTAATTCTTTAATGAGTTTTTCAAGTTTCTCGTATTCCATCATTTTAAAATCTGCCGATATCATTTTATCCAATTTAACATTACTAAATATTTCAGCAATTTCTTTTATCTCACTGCTTGAGCTGTTACTATCAGCAATTCTTTCTAGAAGCATTCTAAGCGTTTTAATTTTTTTAGTATAAAGAATATCAGTAATTACAATATCAATTTTTTTAATATCATTTTGAATACCAGCAAAAAAACTAAAATCTGTATTTTTCTCGATTTCTTTTCTCTTGAGGAGTGAATCAGCATGTGATAATGAATTACGTAAATCTATAATTACTTCTCTTGTAGTTTTGTTTTTTTTTGTAACTTGTATTTTTTGGTAACGATAATAGCAAAAGTTCACTTGTAGTATTAGATATCTTAGGGGATTCTAAAGTGTTTTTTAAATGCTCACCGATAACCTGTAAAACCCTTGTAATAATTAACTGTCCATGATTCTTTTTAGAATCAGCCGATAACGCCAACTTTATATATTCACTTATTTTCATTAAAGAATAAATATCCCTAATTTGTTGATAATCGTTATACAATTCTTTAAATTGAGGATCTGTGCTAATATCTGCAACAACTTCCTCGCGTTTTAAATTTGGAAGTTTATTAATGTTCACACTTTCTTTTTCATCTTTAAGTTTTTCTTCTTTAAGTTCTTTTTTTTCATCTTTAAGTTTCTCTGCAACAACTTCCTCGCGATTTTTTTGACGGTTTTTTTTTGGACGTTTTTTCGGACGTTGTTTTTGAACGTTTTTTAATGTTTTTAAATTTGGAAGTTTATTAATGTCCACACTTTTTTCTTCTTTTTCAAGTTTTTTTGCAAAGTTTTCTAAGTAATTTAATATTTTGCTTTTATTCAATGTAGCATTATAAAATAGATTAATTTCTTCTTGTTTTGTGTGAGAAAAAACAAAACTGAGTAAACAAAATTCCATTTCTTCCCAAGGTAATCTATCATAGGTTGATTTCAACTGCCGCTTTAATATATGAATATTTTGTACGATAAAATTTGCTACAAATAAAAATTTTTTATCTACTTTTTTCGTGTTTGAGTAATCTTCCTTTAGCATATAAATGTTTTGAAGTGTTAATTCAATTCGTTCTCTGATGTTATCAGGACAACTCTTCACATTCTGATCGTCACATTCTGGTCGAGAAGTATTGGAGAAGAAACGGAGGTCTGTTAACTTATCTTGAACAAAAATTTCCATTTTATCTGACACTGGTACATT
>NW_020217993.1:0-2122 GCF_003070985.1 Temnothorax curvispinosus | reverse complement strand
TCTCTCTCTCTCTCTCTCTCTCTCTCTCTCTCTCTCTCTCTCTCTCTTTCTCTCTCTCTTTTCCTTTCTGACATTATGCTATCCAAATAGATCACATGACACGTTCCATGTTATTAGAGAGCTTGAGTATTATTGCATTGGACATCTTCTCCATTGTGCTAATTACGTTTCCTATTATTCATGTGACGCTCGTATTATCAGTTGAAGCGCAAAACTTACATACAAACACACATGCGATGCACACACATACTCAAAGCTTATTTAATTTGTATTAATTCCACTTTAAGTTATCATTTACGCGATTTTAATATTGTTGAAAAGTTACTTCAACAATTTCTAACTTCGTACGTAAAATGCAAAATATCCTAAAAACGTAACGGCTACGTTTCCTAAGACTTAACGCAATTATAAAGCGCAAAACTTACATACAAACACAAATGCGGTGCACACACATACGCAAAGCTTATTTAATTTGTATTAATTGCACTTTAAGTTATCATTTACGCGACTTTAATATTGTTGAAAAGTTACTTTAACAATTTCTAATTTTGTACGTAAAATGTAAAATATGCAGCTAAAAACGTAGCGGCTATATACATTTCCTAACAGACTTAACGCAATTACGAATTTTTATTTATTCACTTTTTCTTTATAATACATTTTTTACGGTTTTTTTATGGTCCGGCAACTTGACCTGCGTTCTTTCAATAAAAAAGTTTTGCGTTATCTGATGGTCTTTGAGCTCTTTATGTCGCTGTTCTTTCGCGTCCACCATCCCAGCTTCTCTTCCCGTGGAACATAAGAAATATGGTGCTTATCGCGGGCAGCTCTTTTTCTCACTCGCGCAATTTTCCACCATATTACTGGTAGTGTCAGTCGATGAAGCACATTCGTTGAGGGAAGAGAATCATTACGAGCGTTGTGACACGCATGCTTTGCTGTACTAATAATGGAAATTCGTGACTCGTAGTTTGAAAAACATGAAAACTTTTTATATTGAAAAATTTCTTAATGTAGCCATCGCGATATCTTAATATATAGATATTTGTAATGTTCTATCCACAAAATTCTCTCTCTATAAAAAACCATTTTATTTAAATATCATGGTTTAAATTTAACGGAATATGTAAAAGCCACTTGCGACACATATAGGACAAATAAATAATTTACCGTCTTTATTAGTGAAAATTTATATTGCGATTTTTGCTTTAATAACTACAACTATAATAATACCATTTTTATTTTACCAGCGATTCGGAAGGTAAAATATATAATGCGTATTAAAAATATGATACGCGAATTGTTTTATTCATCATGTAGAATAATATAGATACTACGAAAAATAATCGAGTTGAAAAAGCGTTCAAAATTACTCAGGTTTTTTTTATCTGTTTGGCTTTTAAATGTCGGCAATAGGAGAATCTGATGTATTTGATATCCCCTAATCGTACTTGACACTTTGTATATTTCGTCTCTGTTTGCAAAGCTGAATGCTGCACGTTTCTTTGTTGCACTACAAAGTTGTGCGATGCTATCAGTACGATTTAAATGAACTTTTTTCATCTCTCTGAAAATGAAATGAGCTCTGGTAAAATTAATATACTCGCGGATACAAAGATTCAAATGAAGTACTTGAAATTAAAAGGTAGAACGTTAACTTTATCGTACATGCATTAAATATTGTCTCTATATTAAAATTAATACTTATATTAAAAATAACGCATTATGTAGAACATCTTAAAAATATTATATTATTGTTATAATTATTATTATGAATTATGAGTTTATAGATTAACCCTGTAATCCTGTTATATTTACGTATAATTTACCATAAAATATGCAGATAATTCAGATTTTCATACAGAGCGGAAACCTTAAATCAAATTATATCAGTTGTATGTTATATCAGTTTAGTGAGTGCTCGCATATTAATTAGCTGTCTACTATTATCGTACAAGTTTTTTCAATAATAAATACCGTTCCATATATAAAACTCAGTTTTCTAAATACGTCGCTGATGGATAATTTAATTAAAAAATAAAAATACGTTCGCCGCAAGGCTCATTAAAAAATGCAGTTTTAATAAAAAATATTTTATCGACTAAACTTGTTATTACATATT
>NW_020217992.1:230492-242020 GCF_003070985.1 Temnothorax curvispinosus | reverse complement strand
TTGTATACCATGTAGAAACAAACATATTCTTGTTTCAGGTAATTAAATCTTCCATGGTATATTTAAATCTTTTACGAACATTAACTGTGTAAAACATAACATGTTTAGAAATGTGACAAATATATTTTGTTAGAATAAGATGTAAAATAAATGTCCTCTAAATCAAGATAAATGCGATTAATTATTATTATATTCGTATGATACAGAATTTTTGGCCACTAAATTATTTTCTAAGATTTATGCAATATAAATTTCTAAATTTTATCACATATCCGTATATAACTTCTATATTTTACAATGTTTTTATTTTATTGGCATTTAAAATTAATTTTGTCTTAATAATAAAAAATATCTTAATTAATAGATATATCCTTTATTATTAGAACTGCAAAAATTACCTTCTTATAAATAGGTGAAAAGAGAACGCCAAGTATCGCGCCCGTCAAAATATTGTGCGAAACAATGTTGATTTAACCTATTTTTGTATAAATGTAGTAACATCAGATATTACGCCAATAGAGTATGAAAGAATACTTGTACAAATTATAAAATTTAATTCTTTATGATACATACTTATATAAAACTGACAAACTTGGCGCACATGACTCATATACTGTATTAGAGGAAGTGACGTCTTATAATTTAGCGAAACAAAATAAGCAGAATCAATTCTAAATAATATTATTGTTTGCTCATTTATTGCTAGAAAGTTGCAAAAAAAAAAAATTTGTTGCTCTGTAAGTTTTCTTAAAAAATGATGTTCCGCTAAAAGAAAATTATGTTAGCGTAACAATACACATATAACAACAAAATTGCACATAACAATAACGTAAGAATTTTTTGCTAATTTGTTGCTCACAAAATATGCTAGTCCAGATTTTGTTTCTCGCAAAATAAGTGTAAATAACAGCGGAAAACCTCAGCATGCAGACAGTTACAAGAATTAAGTACCAGAAAAAAATTTGTTGCTTGCTTTACTTTTGTAACTGCCTGCACGCTGAGGTTTTCCGCTATTGTTTATACTTATTTCACAAGCAACAAATTCAAAACTTGGATATTTCGAGAGCAACAAATTCAGACAATACGCCTCTACCAAATTTAAGCGGACAACTTTTTTTCTGGTACTTTACTCTTGTAACTGTCTGCACGCTGAAGTTTTCCGCCTTTGTTTATACTTATTTTGCAAGCAACACATTTAAAACTTGGATATTTTGAAAGTAACAAATTCAGATAATACGCCAGTACCAAATTTAAACAAGCAACAAACTTTTTTCTGCCACTTTACTCGTGTAACTATCCGCACGCTGAGGTTTTCCGCTGTTATATTTACACTTATTTTGCGAGCAACAAAATCGGGACTAGCATATTTTGTGAGCAACAAATTAGCAAAAAATTCTTATGTTATTTTTATGCAATTTCGTTGTTATATGTATATTGTCACGCTAATTTAATCTTCTTTTAGCGGAACAACATTTTTTAAGAAAACTTACAGAGCAACGAATTTCTTTCTTTGGCAAAGTTTTAGCAACAAATAAGCACCAAATAAAAATATTATTTAGAATTGATTCTGCTCACTTTGTTCCGCTAACTTATAAGACGTGAGGAAGTGCGAGTACTGTGAGATAGTAGAGTAATGAACTATCACGATATCTGTTATAGTATAGTCTATTAAGTGTTACAACTTAGTAGACAGCCGTGGAATTACTAACTTCTGGACCGCTAATTTAACGTATAATACGGCAGCGTAATACACGGTGTCACAGAGTTAATACGTCAAATTAAAGATTTGGTGTATATCGCTTACTGCATAAGATTATTTTATAAACTTTTATTTTGCAGTCAATCTACTTCGCAGATTCTTAGTCGTCTTTTGTTGCATGTAAAACTATGATAGAACTTTAGTGTAGTCTATTTAGTAAATGTCATACATTTCTACTGTGTACGATAAAAAGGTAAGAATAGCGATGTCAGATAAATAATGGAATAGTTTGCATAACCCACCACTTTTTATAAGTATTTTTATTGTTTCTTTCTTTCAAGAGCACTATTATTATAATGAGTATATATTATTAATAGGTATATATTATGAGTAAAAGTTTTAAACATGTTTCATACGTTTATATGACATTGTTACATAAAATACAAAAATTAGAGTTTGTAGGTAATTGTAATGTACTAAATATATAATATTATAATAGAATAATAATTGTTATAGACTATTTAATCATTAACATGCATCAAAATACAAAAAAAATTATTTTTTTTGCAAGATTAATAAAATGTTCTGCATTACTCGACTGTTTCACATTACACTTCCAAAATTTACCTTAAAAAATTGATATAAAATTGAACTTACTATAAATAAATGAAATTTGTTAGAAATACGTTATAACAAAACATTCGGCATTACAACTTGGTGAAAACTGAGTTCAGTAATCTTTAATAGTTTTAAAGTTATCTTAAAAAAGGCTTAGATCCCGCAATATCCGCACTTCCTCTACTTGGTTGCCATAAGATCCGAGAGCGCAAAGTACGTCAGTTTTACAAGTACTAGATATCACAGACAGGCGCTACGCGCACGCTATTTAGCTCTATATTTAAAACAAAAATGTTCTGCAAAACTTAAATCTGAAACAATCTTGAATACATCGATAAAGAAAAGAGAAGTCTTTGTTGACGTAGAAGAAAATGCTAAAATAGTTAAATGATTAAACATTTAAATATTTAAATGCATACAATTAATATTAAACTGTCCTTATTACACTATTAACTCTTTCATACACATAACTATCAAAATATACGATAACAGACGCTCACGTAAGCACAGCGAGAAAACCAATCGGCATCGCGGAAAAGCGACAAATATAAACTTCGATAGATTTTAGTATCAATTTAAAATACCTTTTTTAAAAGTGGATAATGAAAAAATGACATTTTATATGTATAAACTCGTACACAGTTGGCGCAATATTTGATAATTGGTATCACTTTTTTATAGCAAAAACAGATTAAAAAAATTAACATTAACTACTTTGACAGTCGCGGACACATAAAGCTCTTCCTTCACTTAAAAAAAAATGTGTAGTAATATCACACATTTTGTAATATTAGATATTCTTTGACGACTCGTCTAAAATTAAGTAATTAAAGTTTTATATTTTACAAAACTTCTGCAAATGTATTCTCATCCTCCTCTCTGAATACGGTTTCCTGTCAAACTGATAGGATAAATAATCCGCTATAAACGGCTATTGATCGAACGTGCAAACGTGTCTCTCAGAAAAAAAAAACGTCAATATAAAGTTCCCAAACTTTATTCGAAGTTGACGCAGGCGCTTATTCAAACAACCCTTGCAAGCGCACTGTCCACCGCGGCAGTACATCGGGAGCCTTCGTGAAGTGACAATGACGAAGTCGAGACATATGTCTAAAAGTACTAGTCTTATAAGTAACACTGATTATAGTCTTCAACTGAATCGATGGTTCCTCAAACCAATTGGTATATGGTCACAAATAAACGGCTCAAGCAAGATACTCGTATTGTTACACATTTTTATTTGCGTGATCGTGGTGGCATGTATAATGATACCATGCGCACTATTTGTGTTATTCGAGGATGCCAACATCAAACTAAAGCTGGGCGCCGTTGCTCCGTTGATTCACAGGGTTATGGGTTCGGTAAATTATTACGTGCTTTTGAGACGCAGTGGCGACATTCGTAAATTAATACAACACATGGAAGCAGATTGGGAAATCATAAATAGAATCGAAGATCGCAAAGTAATGTTGCAATACGCCAAGTTCGGTCGTTTCGTCGCTGGGATCTGTGGGGCGATTATGTATGGCAGTACATTACTGTTTAGCATAGCCAAGGTGATGAAGACTGTACCTGTCACTATTGGCAACGAGACCTTTAGGATGCACCCGATGACGTGTCCGGTTTATAGCAAGATCGTCGACACGAGATTTAGCCCTGCGAATGAAATCGCATTGGTTGTGCAGTTTATGTCAACATTTGTAGTGAGTTCATCTACGATCGGTGGTTGCAGCCTGGCTGCCGTCTTCGCAATGCATGCCTGTGGTCAACTGAACGTGCTATACACGTTGTTACATAAACTTGTAGAAAATCAGAAGGGAAATCACGTAGCCGAAAGAAAAATGACCGTTATCGTGGAGCATCATCTCAGAGTATTGAGGTACGTAAATAGACAATAAACTTTTGAGTACTTGGGCCTCGTACATGTCATATAAAGCAATGTTATCAAAGATATACAGACATTTTTGTTAGAACAAATATTGTTTTAATTACTAAAAAAGATGTACCGTTATCGATAAAATTTCTCGGAAAGAATCTTTACGTCTAATGATTATGAGCATTATTATACATATTTCAGTTTTATAGCACGCGTGGAAAGTATAATGAATAAGATCTCTCTTGCGGAATTGATGGGATGTACGATATGCATGTGCTTAATGGGATATTACCTTCTTTTGGTATGATAAAGACCTAAAAAATTGTCGTCTTATTAAATGCTTCAATCAATTAATTTCTTTATTTATAAATATTTTAATGTCATTATATTATCAAAAATATGGAGTGGAAGCAAGTTAATCATGCTATTATATAATGGTAGAGATTAGCTTTATAACTTTTTAGGCTTTGGAAGATTTCGATGCAACGAAAATAACATCTTATATTAATGTATATTTATCGATGGCGTTCAATATTTTTATATATTGCTATATTGGAGAAATTATTACAGAACAGGTAATATATCGACAGCAGAATTATATTCCTTGTTTCGTAACTCAATAAAAACACTAAAATATATATGTTTAATTTTTAGCAAAACTCGGCGTTTGCATATATATTTCGCATCCATTAACATTTTTGTTTGTAAACTTAATTATCAAATTCAAATTATGAAATTAATTATAAGAAACATTTAATTTTGTATCGATTTGCTAGTGTAAACATGTCGGGGAAATGGCATATATGACCGATTGGTATAATCTACATCACAAAACTGCACGTGGTCTTATTTTAATAATTGCACGATCAAATAACGTGATGAAGATCACTGCAGGAAAATTATTTCATTTATCTGTCGCAACTTTTGGCGATGTAAGTAATATATATTGTCTCCGTAAAAACGTTTCTGAAAAATATGTTAAAGAAAAAATAATTAATATATTTTCATAATAGTTTGTTAATTAAAAATCTTTAAAATTCTATAGAAATTGGAATAATCACTTTAATGTTATCCATTGTTTTAAAACAATAAGTCATTTGTTTAACTAAAAGAAGAAAGAGAGATTTAAAATCTCAAGAAATATGTTTATCGTTTTCAAAATATATAATTATTTTGCATAATATATAGAAACATACAATTTGTTGTTTCAGGTAATTAGAACTTCCATGATATATTTAAATCTTTTACGAACATTAACTATGTGAAACATAACAGGTTCAGGAATGTGTAAAATATATTTTATACGGAATAAGGAATGGAGGATAAATATGTCCTCTAAATCAAGATAAATAAGATTAATTATTACATTCGAATGACACAGAATTGTTAGCCATTAAATTATTTTCAAAGGTTTATGCAATATAAATTTCTAAATTTTATCACATAATTCTGGGGAGGGAAAGGTATTAATGTTCCAACGATAGCTGTGTTTCAAGTCCGACAAATAATCGGACGCGCAGTTTATCAAGTTTATCAAGTTGGAATATATGTATATTTGTATATGTATAAATTATATACATTGTAATTCGTTACTTTTGTAACTATTAATTTCTTTACTTGCGCACCACGTACCGCGCCTGACTCGTATCGCCGTTTATTAATTTGTTGACATTTCTATCACATATCTGTATACAACTTGTATATTTTACAAAATTCTCATTTTTATTGCCATTTAAAATGAATTTGGTCCTAATAATAAAGAATATCTTAATAGATACATTATTTATTATTAGGACCATAAAAATTACCTTCTTAGAAAAAGGTGAAAAGAGGACGCCAAGTGTCGCGCTCGTCAAAATATTTTGCAAAGTAATGTTGATTTACTTAACCTATTTTTGTATAAATGTAGGGGAGACCGAGGCTCGTTGGCGCAAGAGACAAGTTGGCAATGCGTTTCGTTTATGTATTTATATAGCGAAAAAAACAATGAAAAAGTTATCACAAAATATCTCTTTTATGACACTAGACATCACAGATGCGCGCTTTTCGCGCACTATTTAGCTCTAACATTATACTATTACTATATTGCACTATTAACTCTTTGATACACACAACTGTCAAAATATACGATGACAGCTGGTCATAAAGTAAGCGCAGCGAGAGAATCAATTGGCATCGCAGAAAAGCAACAATAAACTACAATAGGTAGTATCAATTTTAAATACTTTTTTTAAAAATAGGTAATAAAATGAGGTATATTTTATATACGTATATATATAAACTGATGCGCAGTTGGCGCAATATTTGATAATTGATATCACCACTTTTATAGTAAAAACAAGTTAGAACAACATTAACTATTTTGACGGTCGCGGACACTTAGAGCTCTTCCTTCGCTTTTTTTTAAAGGAATTTTTATAGTAATATCACACATTTTGTAATATCAAATATCCTTTGACAAATCGCCTAAAATTAAGTAATTAAAGTTTTATATTTTACGAAACTTTCGCAAATGTATTCTCATCTTCCTCTCTGAATACGGTTTCCTGTCAAACTGATAAAATAAACAATCCGCTATAGACGGCTATTGATCGAACGTGCAAGCGTGTCTCTCAGAAAAAAAAAACGTCAATATGAAGTTCTCAAACTTCATTCGAAGTTGACGCAGGCGCCTACTCAAACACAATCCTTGCAAGCGCACTGTCTACTGCGACAGTACATCGGGAGCCTTCGTGAAGTGACAATGACGAAGTCGAAACATATGTCTAGAAGTACTAGTCTTAAAACTAACATTGATTATAGTCTTCAACTAAATCGATGGTTCCTCAAAGTAATTGGTATATGGTCGCAAATAAACGGTTCGAGCAAGATACTCGTATTGTTATACATTTTTATTTGCGTGATCTTGATGGCATGTATAATGATACCATGTACATTATTCATGTTATTCGAGGATGCCAACATCAAACTGAAGCTAGGCGCCGTTGCTCCGTTGCTTCACAGGATTATGGGTTGGGTAAATTATTACGTGCTTTTGAGACGCAGTGGCGACATTCGTAAATTAATACAACACATGGAAGCAGATTGGGAAATCATAAATAGGGTCGAAGATCGCAAAGTAATGATACAATACGCCAAGTTCGGTCGTTTCGTCGTCGGGATCTGTGGGATGTTTATGCATGGCAGTGCATTCCTGTTCAGCGTGGCCAAGGTAATGAAAACTGTACCTATCACTGTCGGCAACGAGACCATTAGGATCCATCCGATGACGTGTCCGATATATAGCAAGATCATCGACACAAGATTTAGCCCTGTGAATGAAATCGCATTGATTGTGCAGTTTCTGTCAACATTTATAGTGAATTCATCTATTGTCGGTGGTTGCAGCCTGGCGGCCGTCTTCGCAACGCACGCCTGTGGTCAATTGAACGTGCTATACACGTGGTTACATGAACTTGTAGAAAATCAGAAGGGAAATCATGTAACCGAAAGAAAAATGGCCGTTATCGTAGAGCATCATCTCAGAGTATTGAGGTACATACATACGTAAATAGACAATAAACTTTGGGCCTCGTACATGTCATATAAAGCAATATTATCAAAGATATACTGACATTTTTGTTAGAACAAATATTAATTGTTTTAATTACTAAAAAAGATGTGCCGTTATCGATATAGTTTCTCGGAAAGGATCTTTACATCTAATGATTATGAGCACTATTATACACATTTCAGTTTTATAGCACGCGTGGAACGTATTATGAATAAGATCTCTCTTGTGGAATTGATGGGATGTACAATGATTATGTGCTTAATGGGATATTACTTTCTTTTGGTATGATAAAGACCTTAAAAATTGTTATCTTATTAAATGTATCGACCAATCAATTTCTTTATTTATAAATATTTTAATGTCATATTACCAAGAAAATGGAGTAAAAGCAAGTTAATCATGTTATTATATAAAGATAGAGGTTAGCGTTATAAATTTTTAGGCTTTGGAAGATTTCGATGCAACGAAAATAACATCTTATATTAATGTATACTTATCGATGGCTTTCAATATTTTTATATATTGTTATATTGGAGAAATTATCACAGAACGGGTAATATATCGACAGCAGAATAATATTCCTTGTTTCGTAACTCAATGAATCTTAACTGTATAAGACATCCTTTTATATTATTATACGAAAATACTAAAATATAATTGTTTAATTTTTAGCAAAACTCGGCATTTGTCGAGTATATATTTCGCATCCATTAATATTTTTGTTTGCAAACTTAATTATCAAATGCAAATTATGAAATTAATTATAAGAAACATTTAATTTTGTATCGATTTGCTAGTGTAAACATGTCGGAGAAATGGCATATATGACCGATTGGTATAATCTACATCACAAAACTGCACGTGGTCTTGTTTTAATAATTGCACGATCAAATAACGTGATAAAGATTACTGCAGGAAAATTATTTCATTTGTCTGTCGCAACTTTTGGCGATGTAAGTAATATATATCGTCTTCATAAAAACGTTTCTGAAAGATATGCTAAAAGAAAATATAATCAATATATTTTCATAATAGTTTGTTAATTAAAAATCTTTAAAATTCTATAAAAATTGGAATAATCATTTTCATGTTATCCATTGTCTTAAAACAATAAGTCATTTGTTTAACTAAAAGAAAAAAGAGAGATTTAAAATCTCAAGAAATATGTTTATCGTTCTCAGGATATATAATCATTTGCATAATATATAAAAACGTACATTTTGTTGTTTCAGGTAATTAGAACTTCCATGATATATTTAAATCTTTTACGAACATTAACTATGTAAAACATGACAGGTTCAGAAATGTGTAAAATATATTTTATACGGAATAAGAAATGGGGGATAAATATGTCCTCTAAATCGAAATAAATAAAATTAATTATTACATTCGAATGACACAGCATTGTTGGTCATTAAATAATTTTCGCAAAAGTTTATATTATACAATATAAATTCCTAATTTTTATCATATATGTATTTACTACTTCTACTACTATATATTTTATGAAGTTGTAATTTTTATCACCACTTAAAACTAATTGACTTATTAATCAATACAAGGGGTGTAGCTAATATACGTCGTCGAACAAAAGAAAATCTGCTAAATTAAAGCTCTTTTAGTATCACTTCCACGAATCTACGCTTACACTCCTCATGACACGCGATGTTCTCTTAGACATCTGACAATAGACTCTCGACGAACAACTATATCGATTGAAATTACGCCCCTCTCAAAGTAATTTTAAGGCCGTCCACCAAACTCTTCCTAAGGACGGCGCAGGCGCTTCTTCATATTCAACTCTAGCACGATGAATTGCCTATCCATGGCAGTGCACCGTGCGCTTTCGTGCAGTGATCATGTCAAACTCCAAATGTGCGCCAGAAAGCGACATATCAAAGAAATATAACGATTACAGTTTACAATTGAGTCGGTGGTTTCTCGTGCCAATCGGTGCGTGGCCACAAATAAATGCGTCGAACTCAATATGGAAAATCCTTGTGTTACTGCAAATTCTTATTTGTTCGAGTATGGTAGCATCCGTAACGGTACCGTGTTTGTTACATGTGTTGTTTGATAAAGTTAACATCAAGGCAAGACTGAACGCCATTGGGCCACTGCTTCACAGGATTATGGGATCGGTAAATTACTGGGTGCTACTCAAGCGCAGCGGTGATATTCGCAAATTAATACGACACATGGAGACAGATTGGCGTCTCATACAAAGAATCGACGATCGCGAAGTGATGCTGCAACACGCCAAATACGGTCGTTCTGTCGCCTTGATCTGTGGACTGATCATGCAAGGCGGTGCCTTCTTATTCAGCTTAGCAAGGGCGATGAAAACTGTACCTATCACTGTTGGCAATGAGACTTTCACGACGCATCCGATGACATGTCCGATTTACAGTAAAATCATCGACACGAGATATAGTCCTGTAAATGAAATCGCATTGGTTCTGCAATTCCTGTCAACGTTCATAATAAATTCCTCTACCGTCGGTGCTTGCAGTCTAGCCGCTATCTTCGCGATACATGCTTGTGGTCAGCTGAACGTGCTGTACACGTGGCTACATGAACTTGTTGACAAGAAGAAAGAAAATGATACAACCGAAGGAAAAGTGGCCGTTATCGTGGAGCATCATCTAAGAATATTGAGGTATTTTACACGCAGGCACATGTTAAAAAACACATTTTTCAGAATTTTATAAATTTAATAAACAAACTCTCTAAACTTACTTGGAATAATGTAAATTAATCATTAATTATAATCATTTAAAGATAGATATTTTCGTTAGAATTAAGATAAATTTATTTTCCTTTTCTAAATTATTAAAAAGAGGATCTGTCATCATAGTATTCACGAAGAGCATCAGTTCAATGTACGGATGACTCGTTTGTAAAAAGAACTCTTTCGTGTTACACCTACATCTATTATACGTTTCAGTTTTATATCACGCGTGGAAAGTATTATGCATCCAGTTTCTCTTACAGAATTGATGGGATGCACAGTAATTATGTGTTTACTTGGATATTACACCATTATGGTACGCTAAAAACGTAAGAAAATCTTATTAGAAAATCTTATTAGAAATTCTTAATAATCGCACCTAATTGTAATTAAATTTATGAGAAGCCAAATATCGCTATTCCATGACAAAACGCGTACTTAAAGTAATAGATTAAACGATAAAGATGAGCCTAAATTTTAATTTTTAGGCTTGGGAAACGCTCGATACAGCAAAAATAATATCTTATGTTATTGTGTATTTATCGATGAGTTTCAATATTTTTATATTTTGCTACATCGGAGAGATTATTACAGAACAGGTAATACATCGAGAATTAAAACGCTGAGACCAGGAAATGTCAGATTTTGACATTTTCTAATAATCCATTCAATACTTTTAAAAAAATAATGAAATATAATACTCGTATATATTAATAAAGAAAATCTCAAAATATAATTCACTTTTAATAAAACTAAATATTTCCGTTTCGTTTAACATCTTTTGTTAAATTGTCAAAATTGTCAAATTCTTTTTATTATTCAAACAGAATTTAACTCTTATGTCAATTTGTTAGTGCAAATATGTCGGGCAAATGGCATACATGACCGATTGGTATAATCTACATCACAAAACTGCGCTTGGTCTCGTTTTGATTATTGCTCGATCGAATAACGTTATCAAGATGACTGCTGGAAAATTATTTCATTTGTCTATTGCAACTTTTGGTGATGTAAGTAATGCAGATATACCGTTTCTTTGTTTCCTTACAAA
>NW_020217992.1:170762-230482 GCF_003070985.1 Temnothorax curvispinosus | reverse complement strand
TTACATACTTATTGCAAATATGATTTAATATTTGAGATAAAATGTTAACGTATAACAATAAGAAAGATTAATATAAATTTTATTTTTTCAACTTTACAGTTAATTTTTTCAAGCTAAAGAAGTTCGTTATTTTTCTATTAAATTCGTTAAACTTGACTTTATACAAAAAAATCGAACTTTTTCATTAAAGCTTCATAATATAAATAGATAGACTGGTATCGTATACCGAAGGGTGCGCTCGGTTTAACATTAATAATGGCCATGTTAGATGCTACGATCAAACTTACAGCCGGAATATTTATGGATTTATCTTTGGCCAGTTTTTGCAGCGTGAGTAAAAATATAGATAGAATTATTTTCATTTATAGAATTATTTTCAATGTCGTTATTCATAAGAAATAGATGTGCAAGGGAAAAATTTCAGATAGTAAAAGCGGCCGTGGCTTACTTGAATTTACTTCGTACCTTTTACGTTTAATACGGTGATATCATCGTTACGGGATGTATTATAGTAACATGAGCGTTAAAATATATTTAATAAAAATTAGATATAATATATATTCGCGCGCGTTAATAAATCGTGTCACATAAATTATCATTTACGTAAATGTAAGCTTGAAATCGGTAGAAATCCGGCACTCCCCTCGCCCCTCCCCGGGGGCGAGGGAGTCTTCCCCCTCCCATAAAGAGGGGGCTACCGGGCCATATACCGGACCTGTACCATTTCATGGTCAGGTTCGGGAACCCGGTAGGCGAAGATTTCCCCGCGTAAAAAAAAAAGTATTAAAACTGTAAATTAACTAATTATATCTTAATAAAATCTAAAGCTATGTTATATATACGCAAACTTACGCGCAAAGTGCATACAGCTATATCCTTACGCATTTACTCTACTCTATTGACTGTAATTCTGACTACTTTCCAACGTTGCGTTACGCACTATGGAAATGACGGGGATTGCGTATATCCGTCAGCAACTATGTTAGAACTCGTAAACTTTATATCGTTACGCACTTTCATGCGTAATCATCAGTCATGCAATGACTGGGAAAAGGAGACAGTCCCTCGTGCACGCACGTCTTCCCCTTGCCTTGTTACATATGACAGGCATACGGGACGCACCTGCACGCGATCTCGGAATCGTTATTTCCTCGCGCTTGCGTCGCCACCAGACATCGAGACGCTGCCGTATGCGTATTTCAGTCAGCGTTGCAGCCTGCGGACGACAGCATGCGCGATCGATCCCAACTTCCAGGCAAGATACACAATGTAGAATATGAACACGACATACGCTACGCCGTGCAACTGTGTCGGTGGATTCTGAATCCAATCGGTATCTGGCACCTGATTTACGGTCGTTCGTCGCAAAGCGAGAAGCTTCTTTCATTAATGCTGATCCTCGCGTGCTTCTTCAGTCTGTGCTTCGTGCTTGTACCCGCCATTCCGTACATTTTGCTCCGCGAGAAGGACATCGACATCAAGGTCAAGCTCTTCGGACCGGTCGGCTTTTGTCTAACTTCCGCGATCAAGTATTGCTTCCTCAGAGCGCGCGTCTTGGCGATCGGAAGATGCGTCGAACATGTCGAGAGTGATTGGCAGGTCGTGCGACATCAGGATCACCGTAAAATGATGTTGAGAAACGCGCTGATAGGCCGCAGACTAACGACGCTGTGCGTAATTTTTCTTTACACTGGCGGCATGTCCTATCATACGATCATGCCATTGTCCAGTGCCATTGCCAACACGAAGACGAACGGTAGCTTCACGAGCAGACCATTAGTTTATCCGGGATATGATATATATTTCGACCCTCAAGCAAGTCCCGCTTATGAGATCGTCTTTTTCATGCACTGTCTGTCCGCTATGATACAGTATAGCGCTACGACGGCAGCGTGTAGTCTGGCTGCGACCTTTGCGACGCACGCATGCGGTCAAGTGCAAATATTGATGACACTTTTGGACGATCTAGTCGATGGAAAGAGGATTAAAGGCACGGTGGAGAAACGTCTGAGCTTGATAGCGAAGCATCACGTGCGTGTGCTGAGGTGAGACGAAAACGGGGAAAGTGCCGGGTTAGTTTGCACGAACGCGTTTCTATTAGACATTTGGGGTAGATACATGGCGCGTTTCTAGATTTACGGCCGATGTGGAGGAAATATTACGTGAAATATGCTTACTGGAATTGGTGGCCGCAACCTTGATTATATGTTTGCTCGAATACTATTGCTTAATGGTAAGGAGATTACGATAGCGGACATCACATCTTTCTGAATATTATTAAGTTCTGTCGTGCTCTTCGTAGTATAGCTGATGTTTCTTTAATATTATAATAATTGTAACGAAACAGATAGAATCGTCTTCTTTCACTGATAAATTGTAAGGTAAATATACCAATGTCTGGATGTACGTACTTATGTCTGGACATTTTTATCATTTTAGTTCCTTAAATAAGTTATAACGCGAATTAAAATAAAAAAATCAAAAATAAAAATATTTGTCTTATATTATATTTTTATCTTTCATTTTAATTCGTGTTACACTCATTTAAAAACTAAAATAGTAAAGGTGTCTGGACATAGATCTTAAGTGTCACGGCATTGGTATATACATTTACCTTAAACATCTAGGCTGCATTCCCTTTGGACGCTTTCGTGCTGAAAGCGTATTCTATTTTTATTGCACATTATATGTTAAAGAAAGATAGAATGACGCTTTCAGTACGAAAGCTTCCAAAGGGAAACGCAGTCCTAGTTATACGTTTGTCTTCTCAGGAATGGGAGAATAGCGACGCCGTGGCCATTTTCACGTATTTTATTTTATTGATATCTTTAACGTTCAACATTCTGATATTTTGTTATATCGGCCAACTCCTCGTGGAAGAGGTATTTTTTTATGGTATTGCTGATAATAAAAATTTTTTTATAGACGTATCTTCAGTTATTGAATTCTATAAAAGTCCGTAGTGTATCAACCCTATTTCGAATAAATTGTAATAAACATGATTGTAATATTCAATTATTTCTATTTTTATTAGTTTAGCAAAATCGGTTCGGCTGCGTATGAGGTTAATTGGTATAATTTGTCCGGCCATCAGGCTGTTGATCTTGTTATGATCATCACAATGTCCCATTACCCACCTAAACTTACGGCTGGCAAGTTCTGCGATTTATCCCTTAATACTTTCAGCACCGTGAGTCTCAAAAATAACTATCGTTATTGCTTGTGTAAACTGTATACCTACATAACCCATTTATATATTTATTTCTTTATATTTATTTTATATTAATTTACTTGTTATTGTTACCTAATTATTATTAATTTAATATTATTAAATTCACGTTTCTAAAGTTTACATTGTTTTTAGGTACTTAAAACATCCGTAGTGTATTTAAATTTACTTCGGACAGTTACGCAATGAAATTTATACATTCCTTATTATTGTTCCTAGCAGCAAGTTTGTTATAGATACGGATATATTTTTTGCCAACAAATATTGTATAGAAATCGATAATAAATTAACATATATCACATTCATTATCTCATTCACTCAGTCTTAAAACAGGTAAAATATTAATATAAGCGAAATTAAATCATATATAATAACTCATTATTATGATTTAATTGATCCTGAGGCCAAAAATGTATCGTGTTTAAAAATTAAAATTTAAAATTAAAATTTAATTAAATTTACTATATCAGGAAAAATTAGAAAAGCAACTGTATTGTAAAACAATATATAAAATCCATACTTATATCATATGTGATGCTTTAACAATATGAAGTCATCAACAATACGTTATTTGAAAGATATTAAAGCTACGCACTGTGTACAGAACTATATATTAGAACTTGTCATAAACTTTCAACCCCTTTGCGCTTGCACATCATTGAACGAGCAATGACCGGGGGGAAAAGTCAATCCGTTCTCATACGCATGACTACGAGCACCTCATATCCATCATACATGACAGACATGAAACGCACATGCACGCGATACTGGAATCATTATTTCCCCGCGCTTGCGTCGCGGAAACGGAAGGTCGCGCAACGTCCGCGTGTTTCAGTCGTCGTTATACATCGCGGGCGACAGCATGCACGATCGATCATCCCGACTTACAGGAAAGATGCTCGAGATGTACAATGTACACCATGAGCACGACATACGCTACACCATGCAGCTGTGCCGCTGGGTTCTGAAGCCGATCGGCATGTGGCACCCGATCTACGGCCATCATCCGTCGCGGAACGAGAAGCTCGTCTCGATAGCGTTGATCGTCACGTGCTTCTCCGCTCTGTGTTTCGTCCTGATACCCGCCGGACTGTACACTCTGTTTCGCGAAAAGAATATCAACATCAAAGTCAAGCTCTTCGGTCCAATTGGCTTCTGCCTGACTAGCACGATCAAGTATTGTTACCTCGGTGCGCGCGCTGCCGCATTCGGAAAATGCATTCAACACGTCGAGGACGACTGGCGAGTCATGCAATATCAAGATCATCGCGGAATAATGCTGAAGAACGCGCTGATTGGACGCAGGATTACCACGCTGTGCGCGCTTTTCCTGTACATCGGTGGACTGTCCTACCACACAATCATGCCGTTATCTTCCAGACGGAAGATCAACGAAAATTACACGATCAGATTACACACTTATCCCGGTTACGATCTGTTTTTCGATCCCCAAGCCAGCCCCGCTTACGAGATCGTGTTCTGCGTTCACTGCCTGTTCGCGCTGGTCACGTATAACATCACGACGGCAGCGTGTAGCTTGGCGGCGATTTTTGTGACGCACGCGTGCGGACAAGTACAAATACTAATGACGTTGTTGGACGACTTGATCGAAGGAAAATGGAGCAAGGGCACCACCGTGAAGGACCGGCTAAGTATGATAGCGAAGCATCATGTGCGAGTACTGAGGTAAGTAGAAAGTGTGATGAGAGTGTCCAAGTAGATACACACGACGCGTAATTTTCTAGATTTTCGGATAGATACGTGACACGCTTCTAGATTTTCGACCAACGTGGAGGAAGTGCTACGCGAAATATGTTTAATGGAAATAGTGGCATCCACTTTAATCATATGTTTGCTTGAGCATTATTGCCTAACGGTAAAGAGAAAGATACTATAATATAACGTCACGATAATTGTGATGGCCTTTTCTAAAAGCAGTGTACAGATTTAGTTTGCCAGGTTCTGGTTTTGTCGAACTTTACAATAGTACATTTTACCTTCCATTTTACCTGATCTTCCTAGGAGTGGGAAAACAGTGACGCCGTGGCGATCTTGACATATTTCATCTTGTTGATATCCTTTACGTTCAACATTCTAATATTTTGTTATATCGGTGAACTCCTCGTGGAACAGGTAATTTTCATAATGTTTTTAGGATATAAGAAAGTTTTTCACAGGCTTATTTTTAACTATATCACGTTAATTAGTTTAATTCTGCAATACAAAAATTTATAACAGAAAAGAGAGAAAATATAATTATTAATATCTTTTTGTTAAAGTACTTCAAAATATTTTTGTTTAAAATGTACTTTATTTAAGCTGTGTTCCCATATTCACTGCCAGTACTAAAAATCTGTAGTTTACGTCACGCATACTATAAATTTTCAGTACTGACAGTAAATATGGGAACACAGTCTTTAATTATTAAGATCTTGTGCAAAATCTCTCAGCGGCATTAGTTGTCCAGTTAAATACAAACATGGTACGGCTTTAAAATTTATAATCTATGTACAGTGAATTTTAAAGTAGATAATAGTTTTGTATTTGTAATGTTGCATTACAAATAATATGAATACATTTATACTAATGTTTTACTTTCATCAGTATAGCAAAATTGGTTCCGCTGTCTACGAAATCAATTGGTACAGTTTATCTGGGAATAAAGCTCTTAGTCTCGTGCTAATCATCGCGATGTCTCATTACCCGCCTAAACTCACAGCTGGCAAAATTTTCGATTTATCCATTAATACATTCGGTGCAGTGAGTTTCTCACACAATTATTGTTATTACTCAAGTAATTTGCTGAACTTGATTAATAACGTGTCTTTGTATATTTTTTCTTTCTTAGTTTTTGTAATTCTCAGACTATTATCGCTTTCAGGTACTCAAAACATCGGTAGTGTATTTAAATTTACTTCGTACGGTTACGGAATAGAATTTACGTTACATGTAGATAGCCCTTATTACTTAAAATTTGACAGATAGATATATTTTTATTATAATAAATATATTGTATAGAAAAAAATATATATATATATTAATAAAATAACTATATATTGTCGATCAAAATATTTTTTATATATACTATGTGTACATATAGCATTCTGCTGATCGCGTATTTATGCATGCTCAAATAGCTGCAGCAAGAAAATCCGAAATAGAGCAACAAATTAGCAACAAAAGAATATTAAATTTCTATACATGTTTTATTCGAAAGTTTTATTTTTTATGCTAAAATGGCTATGTCAGCTTGATAAACGTTGCTCAAATATATTTCATAGAAAAAGAACAGATGTTACTATAATATTAATTTCAATTTTTACTTACTAAATCATATTTTACAAATTAATCAAAAAATATTTCCAAATTTAAGGCAGTGTGAGTGTAGTCACTTTTATGTAATAATATTGTAAGCTGATAACATGTAACTCAAGCTATACATCTCTCTTCAGCATAAAATCGATTTTTCAAGTCTGTGGTATCCTCTCCTCCCTTTATACTTTTCTCCTTCTTTTGTTCTCCCTAATATATCACTGAAAGTACTGATTGTGGTCATGCGCAAATTTTCTACAGTTTTACAATCGACGGTATTAGTCAGTCGTTCGCGCACCTTCGACATCCTTCGCAAATATTATACGAAATTGGATATACAGTGCAGCAAAGTCGGGCATATTTCGTTTAAAATTGAATGGTATAATTTACCGGGAAAAGTCGCTCTTAACCTGATGTTGATAATCAATATGTCTCGACATTCGGTGCAAATTACCGCTGGAAGATTGATAAGTTTCTCTTTCGCTAATTTTGGAAATGTAAGTATAATTCAAAATGTGTAAGTCTTATTTCAAAATAGAAATACATTAAATGTAAAAGAATGAAAATGATTAAATTTAAACAAAGTTTGTAGCAAGTAGAATTTAGTACGATAATAGTTCATGCACTGCACTTTGTAGGTTCTGAAAACATCGGTCGCATATTTAAACTTGCTCCGAACTGCCGTTTGACAGAACGTAAAATAACATGCAATCATTCAGATTCTCTCTGGCGCAAAAAACATTATTAAATATTTTTTAAGATAAAAATGTATGCATGTTAAATAAACTATTTAATGCATAAATTACATCTATAAAAAATTCATGTTAGTTTTAAAATTAAGAAATAAGACTGATTAAATAAGACGTTTTACCTGTATGTTTCTAAAAGATGAAAACAGATAATATACATATTTATGAATACACTTTTAACAAAACAATATTTCTAAAAAAAAGTATACCTGTTATTAAGACACGATATTCAACTTTTCTGCCTCCATAAATCACTCCATTTTAAATCATATCATTTTATTTAATTTAAAAAGACAGCTTAATCGCTCAGTGAAAAAAATGCACAGAAATAGCGCAAGCAGTTTTGCATGTTGCAGAAAAACCCTTTGTGTAGGTAGTAATACAACCGTCTCTTCTGTGACAGCAATGTTCCCCTCGATAAAATTGTTTTTTCGTGCGCGTGCATGCTATCTTTTTTCTTTCCCATCCAAACTTTGTCGAAAGCATCTGCGATTGTCATGCGCAATTTTTTACTATCACGCTATCGACAAAGTCTTTGTCGATAGCGTGATGGTAAACCAGTCGTTCTCGAATCAGTCGTTCGCGTACCCTCGAAACGGTAGTATGGCCAAGCTTAATCTCTTGGTCGAATGTGAATTGCAAGAGGGAACGAGTGCTCGGAATTTGGCCACTGGTATATATTCAGACACCCCTCAACGATCGAGAAGATTTTGGCGACGATATCATTTGTGTTATACTAATCTGGGCTCAATTTCTTTCTGATTAGTTCTCGAAACATACTACCACAAGTGATAGAATCAAATTGTTAGCTCCGCTAAACAATAAACTATGTCTATGACAATACTAAAATATTTTTTCCTAGTGATTCATCATAAGAGCATTCGGCAATGTATTCGCGTGCTAAGTGTCGATTGACGTGTGGTCCAGCAAGAGGATCATCGAAAAATCGTGATTAAGAATACGGCCAAAAGCCATGTGTTATCCAAATTTTGTGTAATACTCATGTGTATATATATACTTGGCATACTGTGATGTCGTTTCTGTCGCACATCGCAATCGATAAACAGAATATCACTGTTAGACCAATATCTTACCCCGGCTTCGATACCATTTTTTACTTCCATTTTATCCCGACTTATGTGTTGATTTTTTGTGCGCAATGGTTATCTGCTACCGTCTTATCCAACGTCGCGGTGGCGGCGATGTGTTGCTTGGCAGTTATGTTCGTAGCTCACGCTTGCGATCAAATTGAAGTCGTGATGGCATAGAAAGCCTTGTAAAAAGTGCACAAAGCAGTCGCATGTATTCCAAGCTACGTGTGGCAGTTATCATATATCATGAAACACCACGTGCAGTCATTGAGGTGAGTGTTGCATCATTGCAGAAAAAATTGTCTGTATTCTATAATTGTCTAAATAGAAATTTTATATGAATAAGCAAATAAATAAGATATATATGCAAAAGATATATACAAAAGAAGAAAAGTGGATAATTTTTTAATTTTTATAAATATATAAAGATTTACTTTATAAATAGAAATTAATATAAATTTAGCTTCTATTAACTGTTCTCAATGTTACCTCGTTTTGCTTCTTTTGTAAAAAAAAAAAGTTTAAACACATTTTTGTATCATATGTTCACTGTTAAATACGGATTATTAACATTTCATACGTTCTTTTATATGCAATTCTTATTTGTTTAAAAAAGAAAATTTTGTAATGTAAACACATGCGTTTTTAATTTAATGAGAAAATTATTAGTAAAATAAATAATTTCATATTTTGTTATCGTCACAGGAATGGAATAACAACAATATAGCATAGCTCTTTTGTCATATTTCTTTCTATGGTTATCGAATATCTTCAACGTTTTCACGCTTTGCTACATCAATAAACATTTAACAAATCAAATGTTTATACTTAAATTCTTAACAATAAAATAAATTAAATTAAATGTCGAAACATTTGGCTAGTGCTACTCCATTTACATTTACTTATATCGTTTTTCTAAATACACACTTCAATTTCAAAACTGTCATCAAAGATAAACATGATAGAAAACAATATGATTTTTAACCCTTAAATGACCAGTGGGGTCCAGCGGACCCCAGACCCTTTAAAATGAAATGTTTTCAAATGTTTTTGCCAAAAATAGAGCTCATGCTCCCATTAATGATAGTTGAGTGATTGACCTACCCGTGTGTACACTTAGCAGTACTCAGTTTACTTAATTTTTTATACTATGTCGAAATTGAAATTTAAACAATATTAGCATTTTATACTCTTTTCTAGACCTTGAACAACATTGAAAAAAATTGTCATAACTAAAGATCAAAAAATCAATGAGTAAGGAGACATTTTTCATGCTAGGGTCTTTTAGACCCCTCAGTGAACTTACGAGATTCTTGAGAGGTGTGGCATTTAAGGGTTAATATACACACTTGTATCTCCAATGCACTTATATTTTATATTAGCAATAAATCTTCATTTTGCATTTTATTTAAATCTCGCATTTTCAAAAAAATAAATAAATAAACTACGACAGGAGTTTATCTTGAAATCATCACTTTTTCGCCAATTATTTGGTCTGTTTCTTTTAGCTGCACTGACTGAACTGGTGCACACAAAATATACTTGTCTCACTCTAACTTATTGCACCAGTTCAGCCTAGTTCAACCAGTACAGCTAAAAGAAACAGACAGAATGTGTTTTTACGGCAATGCTAGAGTTTCGAACAAAAACGCTTCACACAATGTCAGACGGTGAACTGTGCGCAGACAGAAAAATGTCTGCAATTTGAGCGCAAGCGTATATTCGACGACCTTGCAATCAATACCGCGCGTCTACCCGGTCTACGGTAGACCGTCTACCTCGTGCAGTCTTTATCAGCCGCCGTGACCACGAACATGTCAAGTGCACGAAACGACCAGGATCTCAGCTATCAGCAAGACATTCGATATGTCTTTAAGCTGAATAACTGGATTCTGGGTTCAATCGGCATCTGGCCAATCTCGGTTCGAGGTATCGGACGGCACGTGTCCAAAATCGCAATCGCGCTCGGTAATCTCGCGTTAAGTTTCGCGATGGTCCCTTGCGCCTTACACATCGTGTACGACGAGAAGGACATCATCATGAGACTGAAGCTGTGCGGTCTGCTGGCCTTCTGCCTCACCGCGATGACGAAGTATTGTATTCTCGCGATACGTCGCCCTAAGATACTGCGCTGTATCGAATGCGTAAAGAATGATTGGTGGCAGGTCGGTGTTGTCAATAATTAATTATATAATGTATTATGCTAATTAATTTGCAGAATTCACCACGAAGTACTGAGAATGGATTGAATTTGTGATCTCGTATAAATTAGTGTGACGTCGGGAGATTTTAAAATAAATTACTTTTAATCTTTTAAAACTATGATTTTTGCCGTCGTTTAAAAAGTGTATCTTACAGAATTATAACGTAATATTTAAAATAATATTCAGCACAGTGTGGATTAATTGAATTTTTCTTTTCTATAACTTCAATTTATAAAGGAAAAAGAGCAATAGTTAGATAATTAACACTGCGCGGACACCGTGTTTTTGGAGCACTCACCCGGGCACCCTGGGACTTTTAAGTCCAAAGGGTTTTTGAAAGCGTTTCTGTGTACAAAAAAATCTATAAAAATTTATATTTCATCTTTAAGGTTTCAAAAAGTGATTTCTATACTTACATATGCCGGAACTGTTGCACTTTTTTCCCCCATTCCCGTGGAAATCATATTATAAATAAAAAATCGACTGTGCCTTAAAAGGCCCATCGGTGTCCGTGCAGTGTTAAATTGATAAACGGTGATCTTTTATTTATTTATCGGAAAATAAAAATTACTGTCAATACTGTGACAGGTGACGTTCAAATCCGATCGGGAACTAATGCTGAAATACGCTACCATCGGGCGCAATCTAACGATAATTGGCGCATCTTTTATGTACACCGCCGGCATCATTTATTACATGATTCTGATTCCGTTTTTTTCCGAGAACAAAATCAACAATCACACCGTCAGACCACTTGTATATCCGACTTACAGTGAATTTCGCCAATCTCAGATTAGCCCAATATACGAAATTGTATATGTGGCTCACTGCATGTGCGGATACACCATATACTCGATAACAGCCGGTGCGTGCGGATTGGCCGCTCTGTTCGCAACTCATGCGTGTGGCCAGATCCAAGTGATCGTATCGCGATTGGAAGATCTCTTAAACGGCAAAAACCCGAACATTCATCAACGAATCGCTGTCATCGTGAAGGATCATGTCCGCGTAGTAAGGTAATACCTCAGAGCAACAGCTCATTAAAAATTCATGACCATTCAATGATATAAAGAAATGTTAAACTGTAGTTAAAATTTGTTAATAATTTGCAGTCTAAATTGTAACTGATAAAAAGATTTTGAAAATATCTAATAACAAATTATTTTTCGTATAACACTGTCTCTCGTATAACACTGCTTATAATTCGATTAATATTAATTAATTTAGTTCAGAAATAATGTTACGTATTTATTTCATCACGCCCAATTTGATAACAAAAGAATTAATGTAATTGCAAAATGCTGCATAATTTCGTTCATATAATTCTACTTTCATCTCGTTTTACGTATAAAGAATGTGATAGAGAATGCAACAGGTGGTCTCAACGAATATGCAATACATTCCAGTAAAACGGTGCTATTACATGTCAAACAATGGCTATAAGCATGCGTTATTGTAGATATACTGATAAGTGTATGCTATAGATATAATATGCTGCGTACTTATACTACACAACAGCAAATACGCAGTTATGGTTAGAGTAAAAATGTACGGGACAATGCATAAAGTTTTCTCGTACAAGTCAGGGTGATTTATTGCAGGTTTTCAGCCGTGGTGGAGGAAATTTTACAAGAAGTATGTTTAGTGGAGTTCACTAGTTCTGTATGCACGATATGTCTACTCGAATATTACTGTATAGTGGTGCGCTAATATATACCGTATACTTAAAAAAAAAAAAAGAAAAAAAAACATAACCAGTAGCGCGAAAAACCCTAAAATTATATTTGCTACTTAAAATTTAATAGGATTGGCAAGAGGACAATAAGCTTAGCTTAGCAACATATTTTTTACTCTTCATTTCATTCTGCTTCAATATATACATATTATGTTATATTGGCGAGCTTCTCATGGAAAAGGTATAATTATGTTTTTCAGACAATTTTAAAGTTCGATAACTTTAAAAATAATAATTGAATAATCGTTCACAACCGATGTTGCAGAGCAGTCAAATTGGATCAATGTGCTACATGATCAATTGGTATCAATTATCGCCAAGATCAGTACGCAATCTTATATTGATAATCGCGATGTCCAGTCATCCAATAAAACTTAGTGCCGGTAGAATGGTAGACTTATCATTAACAACTTTTGGAAATGTGAGGAATACATTTATTAATTTCATTCCCTATTTTCCCCTCCCCTCCGTTCTCTATCTTACCATCTTCTATTCTACCTTTTATTTATCTATTTTAAAGTAAAATTATTTTATTAAAAAAACCAATCTCCAGAATTATTTAATAATCTTGTATGATTTTAGCAATAAATTTTATTACAAAAATTGTAAGAAGCTAAATTACGACTTAAGAAATATTATCATATTTTAATATAATTTTTTTAGGTATTGAAAACTAGCGTGGCGTATCTGAGCTTCCTACGGACATTAGTCATGTAAATTAATATACATAATAATAATATCTAGAATAATATCATGTCAGATGTAGATATACCTATAGTCGCATTTTTTTCCCTGTTAATTATGCTGAGCTGTTCGTACACAAACAATTCGTAATTTCCCTTTTTATTTTTTTTAACACTTTCTAACAATTAATTTACCATTGACAATTAAATAAAGCAGAAAATATTAAACTATGAACAATTTTCTAAATTTTACCCAACCTGTTTGATTTCTTAAATAACCGATTAATATCTATTTTTATCAATGCAGATTAACTTTAATCTTGGTTCACAATTTACTTTTCATCTTTTTCTAGTTCTAAGAATTAGAAAAAGATAAAGAATAAGTTAAACCGAGATTAAAGTCAATCTACATTGGTAGAAATAAACATCACCAAAATCGGAAAAATTTAGAACGGCAAAAATGCTCCTTCGATTTAGAATTGCCGAGATGTAAAATATGTTCTGCATGGCACGATTAATAGCGTGTACACGATCTGTCAGGCTATCATTGACTGGCATTGCAAAAAGATATACCTGCAATGTCAGCGCAAGCGCACGTCCCGCGACCTTGCAATCAATGCCGCGCATCCGCCTGTTCTTGCAGTCTTCGGCGAAATCTGTCACCGCAACCATGTCCAGTATACGCGATAGGTCCGCGACATCGCAGAACTCCAGTTATCAGCGAGACATTCAATATGTCTTCAAGTTGAACAACTGGATTCTGGGCTCGCTCGGCATTTGGCCAGTCGCGATACGTGGCATTGGACAGCACGTGTCCAAGATCGCGATCGCGATCTTTAATCTCGCGTTGAGCTTCGCGATAGTGCCCTGCGCTCTACATATCGTCTATGATGAAAGGGACATCATCTTAAGGCTGAAGCTCTTCGGACTGCTGGCTTTCTGCCTTACCGCGATGACAAAGTACTGCATCTTCGTGATACGTCGCCCTAAGATACATCGTTGCATCGAATATGTGAAGAGCGATTGGTGGCAGGTCGGTGTTGCTAGTAACTGACATATCGTGTTAATGTGTGACATTCGTTACAAGGTATTGAAAAAAAAAAATGATTTGAATAAATAGAACATGATTGAAATAATCTTGATCATAAATTAATTCGACTTTGTAATCTCACTGTTCAAGAAGTGCGCATATATTTTGTGTAATTATAATAATAAAGATATTTTTATATTTAATTTACAATTATATTTAATATGATAATACCAATCAAAATGCACGATTAATTAATCTTTGTTCCGCGTTGTGTATAAGGCTTAAAATTCTGAGAAGGAAAATTAGATTGCAAAATTGATAAGTGCTGATTTTTCATATATCGATAAATAAAAGTCACTAGCAACACTGTGACAGGTGACATTCAGATCCGATCGCGAATTGATGCTGAAGTACGCTGCCACCGGTCGCAATCTGACGATAATTGGCGCATCTTTCATGTACACCGCTGGCATCATTTATCACTTAATTCTGCCCTTCTGTACCGAACACAAAGTCAACAATCAAACTATCAGACCGCTCGTGTATCCGACCTATAGTAAATTTAGCCAGTCACAAATTAGCCCAGTATATGAAATCGTGTATGTGGCTCATTGCATGTGCGGATACACCATATACTCGGTGACAGCCGGTGCCTGCGGATTGGCCGCCTTGTTCGCCACTCATGCATGTGGCCAAATACAAATACTTGTATCACGACTAGAAGATCTCTTAGCTGGTGAAAGATTCGAACAAAACCCGAATGTTCATCACCGAATCGCTGCCATCGTGAAAAATCACGTACGAGTAATAAGGTAATGTATTACGATTCACATGTTTTTCTAAAATTTTGCGATAATTTATCGATATGGAAAAATTAAAAGTTACAATTAGAAAATTTAATTATTTTCAGCTTAAGTTGCAAATAAAAAATTTTTTTAATTATACTAATGACACACAAATTTGTTCGAGTCTACAACTCAATACATATAATTGATTTAGTAAGGGAATAATTTCAATTTGTTAATATTACTGCATTAATTCCGTTCATATAATTTGTTTAATTATTATTATTTCATCGTACTATATACTACATGAATATAATACATGGAAAGAACAATTTTACTGAAGTATCTAAAAATTTAGCTATAGATACAGATTTGAAAATAATTTTATTGGACCTTCAAAATAATTATGTAGAAAATTCAAGTTGATTGCTAAAATGTCAAAATTTTTTACAGTATTATCATCATACTTCAACGACCTACTATAATTATTTTGATGGTGCAACAAAATTATTTTCAGATCTGTACCTAGCTAAATTTTTAGATACTTCAGCACCGTTCTTTCCGTGATAAGAAAGTAAATGCAACAGGTGATTTCAACCAACCTCCGTCCATAGGCGGTGCTACTGCGCGTCAGACAATGCGCAGATCATAAGCATGCGTATTATATGTATATCGGCCTGTTATATGTCCTATCTATTTGCACCATATACCGACTTTAAAACACATACTTATTATATATATATATTATATTATTTATTATTTATTATATTATTATATTATTTATAGTTAAAATAATAGCAGAATAGAATAAATGAGGTAATGCATTCAAATTTTCTTATATAAACTAAAGGGACTTATTTCAGGTTTGCGTCTGTGGTAGAGGAAGTTTTGCAGGAAGTGTGTTTAGTAGAGTTCAGTAGTTCTGTATGTACAATATGTCTGCTCGAATACTACTGTATAGTGGTGTGTTAACATATATTAAAAGAAAAGAAAAATTTGATAATTTTTAATAAAATAGTCTGTAAAATTACATTTTCTATTTAAAATTTAATAGGATTGGAAAGCGGACGATAGAATTGGTCTTGCGACTTATTTTCTGCTTTTCGTGTCATTCTGCTTTAATATTTTCATATTATGCTATATCGGCGAGGTCCTCATGGAAAAGGTACGTCTTTATTTTTCATATATAGGTACCACATTTAATTTCGACAGCGCTAATAATTGGATAATAATTCGTGACTGGTTTTGCAGAGCAGTCAGATTGGATCAATATGCTACATGATTAATTGGTATCAACTATCGCCAAAATCAACTCGCAGTCTTATATTGATAATCGCGATGGCCAGCCATCCTATAAAATTCAGTGCTGGTAGAATGGTAGATTTATCATTAACGACTTTTGGAAATGTGAGGCATTTATTAATTTTAGCCCATCTTGTATCTTATATCTTTTATTCTACCTTCAATTTTAAAACTCAATAATTCTAAAAAAATTAATATCTCCAGAATTATTTGATAATGTTGTATAATAAATGTAGCAATAAATTTCATTCTAAAAATTGTAAAAAACTAAAGTACAGCTAAAAAATTTCATATTTTAATAAAATTTTTTTAGGTATTGAAAACTAGCGTGGCGTATTTGAGCTTCCTACGGACGTTAGTGATGTAAATATAATTATAATTATGTAACATACATATGTTTAGAAATATTTTAAATTTGATCTAATTAAACTATTCAACATAGAATATTAGTATAGCTTTTATATTGATAATCACGATGTCGAACCATTCCATTAAATCAATGATTATACATGACATTTATACGTTATGACTTAAATTCTATTTCAAAATTTAAAATAAAACTTGCGGTATACACATACAATATTTTGTGAAAAATTAATTCATATCTCTAGTTATTCAATCATCATTCGTATAAAATAACTTAAACATTTCATTATAAAAATTGTAAAAAAAAAATTATAAAGCAGAAAGAATATTTTACTTCAGATACTTTTTTTAGGTAATGAAAACTAGCGTGGCATATCTAAGTTTCCTACGTACGTTAATAAATATATGGAATTATGTGACAAAGATAGAAAAAAATTATTTTGAATTTGATTTAATTTATCAATTCAACAAAAAAAATCTTTCTCCTTAAAATCTATATATAATATGATATTATTTATCGAATAAAACATTACATCTCTATATTAGATATACGCGTCTCTGCACTTTCCTTACCTTATTATAATTCTTGTCATTGAACCACCTATGTATCTAATGTATCACCAAATAATTTCAACTTTTTATTTTTTATATAATGCGCGCTAACAAATAATTTTACTTGGATAGTTAACTAGAGAATGTTAAATTACAAATGTGTTAATTTCCTTCTTATCTTAACTTCTCTGATTTCTCAAATTGCCGATTAAAGAATAATTTAACTGAAACGCGAGAGAAGTATATCTTTTCGATCTAAAACCACCGAGACGTAAGATACGCATCGCACAACTACCCTTCTGTTAATCACACGCATATGTCAGACTATCAGCAGGCAGAAAGATGCCCCGTAACAAGAGCGCAAGCGCATGTCCAGCGACCTTGCAATCAATGCCGCGCGTTCACCCGATGCAGTCTTTAACAGAACCTGTCATTGCGAACATGGAAAGCTCACAGGATAAGCATGTAGTGTCGCCGAACGTCAGTTATCAGCAGGACATACGATATATCTTCAAGCCCGGTAATTGGATCCTCGGCTCAATCGGCATCTGGCCTGTCGCGATTCGCGGAATCGGACGACATGCATACAAGATCTCGATCGTACTATGTAATCTTGCGTTAGCTTTCGCGATAGTGCCTTGCGTTCTGCACATGATCTTCGACCAGAAGGACCTCAACATAAGGCTGAAGCTCTTCGGGTTGCTGGGCTTCTGCACTACCGCGATGATGAAGTATTGCGTTCTCGCGATACGTCGACCCAAAATATTACGCTGCATCGAGCACGTGAAGAGTGACTGGTGGCAGGTCGGTGTTGTCAATATGTAAAGTGCGTTACGCAGTCAACAAAAAATTTTCAGCGTAATGATGACAAGTGGCGATTCATTTCTTTTTCTTGCGAGTACAAAAAATGCGCGACGAGAAAATGATTAATGTGATCTTGATTTTGAAGTAATCCCATATTTTTTAACAAGTCTTTCGACTTTATATAAACTCACTTACTTCATATTCTTGAATGTAATTTTTACTGTGTTGTTTATACGAATACGGATTGAGCGCGCAGATCTAGCGTTGCAACAGAATACGCTAGTGTTGCAATATCAAAAATATGATTTTTTTCCGTAAATAATTTCTTTAATTGAATGAATTATTGCAACGAGATTTAAAACCGCCTTTTATGCATTGACAAAATTTAGATCTAATTATTCCAAGTCTGCGTGTATAATTTTCCATGTTCACAAAACAAATCTCGTTTTCGAATGATTCTATCCATCTTATAATTTTAGTGATAAATAATGATTTTCTTGTCGCTTATCTCTTTTGATAAATACAATTTTTTGTAATATTGGCAGGCAAAATTCAGCTCCGATCGCGAATTAATGCTGAAGTACGCTACCACCGGTCGTAGACTGTCTATGATCGCCGCGACTTCCATGTACATCGCCGGTTTTATTTATCATACAATTCTACCGTTCTGCACCGAACACATAGTCAACAACCAAACTATTAGACCACTCGTGTATCCAACTTACAGTAAGTTTTTTAAGACGCAAGCGAGTCCGATATACGAAATAGTGTATCTGGCTCACTGCGTGTGCGGATACACCATGTATTCAGTGACGGCCGGATCGTGCGGATTGGCAGCAATATTCGCCACTCATGCGTGTGGTCAGATCGAGGTGATCATGTCTCGACTTGAGGATCTTTCGCGTGGCAAAAACTTCGAGCAATTGTCGGACGTTAATCAACGAATTGCTCTCATCGTGCAAAGTCATGTTCGAATATTAAGGTAACACAGTTACGTACATTTTTGTGAAATTAATACCATGTTTTCAAAATTTCAATATAATTAATAGAGTTTCGATGTGTGTTTCTTCCAAGAGTTTTTTTTTAATTCTTATTATATTTTAAAAAGTATCCTAGTAAATAAATATAAAAAATAAGAGCCTGAAAATAAGAATGCCTCAATTTTATATTTTTGTTACAAATCGCTAATTAATTATTTGATTTTAAAATCAATTTATAACATTTTCTAATAGCATTCCTAAGGTTCTTCAAAATTTTTAAAAATCCGCGAAAAAATTTTGGAAAACTTTGGAAAATTGTTATCTCTATCTTTACATTATTTATATCACGTACATTTCTATGTTTACTCTATTTTTATTTGAATATTATTGATAGAATTCGAACTCTCCTCTAAAAAAATCTAAAATTTTTTTCTATAAAAAAATATATTTTAGAGTATATTTCGAGAAAAAATTCTAGTTATTAACAAAACTTTTTTGAATAAAATAAAAAAATTATAAAATGGAAAATTTTTTATTTTATTCAAAAAAATTATTTTGAGTGTTAATAGCTAGAATTTTTTCTTTTTGGATATGAATTTTCCATTTTATAATATAGTATATAATTTTTCATCACGACTTGAACAACGTATAAAGGGCGGGTAAATGCAACAAGTGCCTTTAACGGATCCTCCAATACATTTCAGTGGGCGGTGCAGTTACATTCCTACGGATTATGCGCAGGTCATGAGCATGCGCTTATATTCTCAACGAATGCATATATACATATACTTCTTGGTATATAAAGCCGAATCCAGACTATGCAAGCGAGCGCGAACAAACATAAACGAACAATATTTGCTTGAACTGGTAGTATGGCAACATTGTTCACATTTAGCAAGTTGAAACAAGTTGTTCATTCATATATTTGTTTGCGTTCACTCGTTTAATCTAGATCCGACTCAGCATCTTTGAACAAATAATGCGTAATAACATTTTTTCTTATATTAAATATTACTGTATTATATATGCACACATACACACACACATTCTTATTAAATACAATTATAAAATATTCTTTACGCCCAAATCGCAAAATGACAAAACTCCTTTTTTTTTTATCTTTATTACATACCTTATATAGAGCTATTTGACAATGCAAAGAATGAGAAGTTCATATACACGGAAAGAAAGGATTAGCTACCGTAGCTATTTAGTTGTAAAATAACTGACATTTTTTGCAGCAAGAGCTTTAACTTTAACAAAAGATTTTGCTACTATTCCTATAAATTATATCACTCGCTGCAAAAAATATTAATTGTTCCTATTTTACAACTAAATTTGCTACAGTAGCTAACCCTTTTTTTCCATGTAAAAATTGACTTCTCACGTGCAAGTAATAGCGGTCTGTTTCAGATTTTCCGCCGCCGTAGAAGAAATTCTACAGGAAGTGTGTTTACTGGAATTCGCCAGTTCCATATTCACAATGTGTTTGCCCGAATATTACTGCATAGTGGTACGCTCTAATATGTATATTAAAAAAAGAAAGCCAACTTTTCTTTAAATCTTAACTTAGATTAAATTGCTACTAACTTTTAATAGGACTGGCAAGATAGTGATACAGTAGGACTAACGACTTACTTTCTGCTCTTTGTTTCATTCTGCTTCAATATGTATATACTATGTTACATTGGCGAACAACTCGTGGAGAAGGTATATTTAGACTTAATATAATTTAGAAGCATTTAAATTTTGTAACGTTTAATTATTTGATTTTCGTATAAACATGGAGCTGCTGTAGTGAAAAATGAGTGAAATTCAGGATATGTGGAACATTTTTCAACGATTTGACGTTTCAGAGCAGCCAGATTGGAAGGAGGTGCTTCATGATAAATTGGTACCAGCTGCCGGCAAAGTCAATTCGTAGTCTAGTTTTAGTGATCGCTATGTCCAGCCATCCCATAAAGATCAGCGCTGGCAGAATGATAGATTTATCACTGGCGACATTCGGAAATGTAAGGGATTATACGAGGCATTTACGTGAAATTAATCTGACGGCAGAAAATTTAAAAAAAATAAATAATCGATATTCCAAAATTATTTAAAAGCGCTTTTATTTTTTCTGTATATGCCCTTATAAGAGACCGCAGTTGATAAGCTAAATTACGAGAAAGTCTCGGAGAAAGTAATATGTATTATTTTAATATAACTTTTTATTAGGTACTCAAAACAAGTCTGGCATATTTAAGTTTTCTTCGAACGTTAGTAGTGTGAATATGGGAATGCTATGGCAAGTGCCTGAAAGGATAATATCAACGATGTCTCTCTCCTTTATAATAGAATCCTCATAGATCAAACGTGAGCATCTTAGTAAAATAATCAATTTCTGGAAAAATTAATTCTTCCACAAACTTTTCCTCTTTTCTAAACATGTATATAATTAATTTTACCACAATTTTATTGTATCTTTTAGTTCATTGATTAAACAGCGTTCAATATATGATACGATATGATATCGTATTAATTTTATATATCCATATATAAGTGTTTAAAAAATTTAATATAAAAATTTAATATTGCTAATATTGCTATTTTACATTTGTTCGATACGAAATCATGTGGTGATAGGGTGATAGTCAGCTGATTGCTGGTGATTTTTACCGATTGCTGGTTAAATTACTGCATGCTGTCAGAGAGGCACAAACTGACACAGTATAGTGTTTTCCAAGCAACAAAATATGACCAAAATATAATTAATATTCCAAATAAAAATATATAACTCGTGTAAATAAATAATTATTGTGATCGTTTCTATGAGAGTGTAAAAAATGTAATGTATCGGCGACTCCAGTTTTCGCAGCTGTTGTTTTTATTTTTCCTAACCTATCTATTATACTGCAAATTTACCTCGTGTAACAAAGATTTATATACTTTTGTAATATCCGATCGTACACAAAATTTATATACCTAAAACGAGAGAGAAACGAGTAGTGTACGTGTATACTGGTAATATAATAGAAATTAATCGGATATAATTTAATAATACAGTATACAATTTACGAACAAAGTATTTTTGACAGAAATTGGATATGTTGTGGAAATGTAAAAATGCCCTAATTTCTCCTAGTACAATTTTTTAATATTTACTAGACAAGATTTCTAATTGTATTAAAATGTCAGAGTACGTTAATGAATTGGTGTGAAAATTGCGTTATAAATATTACTATCGCAAAATGTCTGAAAAAAATGCGGTTGGTGGTATTCCTGTGGAGTGTCTAACTGGAGAATCAGCTGCAATTTGGTCTGGCTGGCGTACACTGAGAGACAGAGAACTTGTGAGAGAAGCCTCTGCCAAGGGAACTCATATAAAACTAGCTCATAAATGCCTTGCGTACAGAAGAAATTGTACTGTAGAGCAGGCATGTATATATTTCAACAAAGAAGTAGAAAATTGGGTCAATGAATTATTAAGCAAGAAGCAGGTTTATAGAGCTTCACATATTTTAAAAAATATGGTATGTCGTATATATTAATATTTTTTTCCAAGATATATTATAATTAACAAAGTTCGAAGTAATGGTTAAAAGAATAATATATTTATACAGTCAATTTAGACAGTTTAGAAAAACGCCATTTACAGTCCGGACTGGTTCCTGGTAGCCTAATAATAATGTTGTGTAAATTACGTATACTTTTTACCATAAATAGCGTTTTTCTTTCTAAATTGATTGTATCATCGTGTTTCACTTATTTTATTATATTTATACAGATTTATATTTTAAACAGATAATAATTTTTTTTTACAGGGAAAGGATCCTGTGGAACATATTTTTGCTGTTTCTATAAAAAGCAAGGATCCAGTCTTAAGAGACTATTTGTGTGAATATATGATAAATGTCGATGGATTTAAGACTGAACATGTCACGGCATGGAACATTACCAAATCTATTAAGCAACATGAGGAAAAGTGCAAGTAAGTTGTGAAAATAGAAAATACATACATATCACGTAATAGAAAAAAAAATATATTAACAAATTATCTTCTTATTTTAGAATCCAAAGTGGATTAAGTTCTTGTATATGTATAGATGATATAATGAAACTACCACAGAATATTGAACAAGCCTTACGCACCGAATTATATTTTTCTTTGAATAACCCAGAGATTTTGGGAAACGTGTCAAATAATATTTTGTGGGATTACTTATTATCTAATAATAAAATTAATGCTCTAAGAATATGGATTGATACAAAATATAATCCAGACGTTCTCGAGATCTCAGATAAAATTGATCAACATTTGAAATCGTTATTTGCGAATTTAGATATTACACCTGATATGGTCGATTATATAGATTCTTCAAATGCTAGTGACCTCGTAAAACATCTAACCAAAAATTATTTATGTAGGTACGTATACAACTGTTTTATGTGTATTTATATTTTTCTTTGCTGATGTAATGATAAATCACAGAGAAAATGTCCAAATTTATTGTTTCAGATATGGCATTTATACAAAAGAAGAAAAGGACGACTTGAAATTAATATTAAATCGTTCTTTCGGCTGTGGTATTACGCTGGAAGAACTTAGTACAATATTATCTTTAGCTTCCTGCAATATCGATAAATCAGAATTTTTGCAAAGCATCGATCAACAACTGTGCCTTGCACACTGCTCGCAAAACTGTCATACTGAGGAAGACAATTTAAAAGTTAAAAAATTATTTAATGCTTTAACCGATATGTGTAACGCTCGAGATAACTACGAAGATGCGTTACTACATGGAATCGTAGAATCGATTGATTATATTTCCGATGATTTTAATGCTTATCTGAAAGCGAATTATTTAGTAAACTTGACATTAATATTTTTACGATTATGGCAGACGCGGAGCGCGTTGTGTAATGAAGCAAACCCTTCAGGGAGAAATACACTAATAAGAGATATATTTACGAACAAGACTGTTTTAAAAATTGACACGCGTGTTATTTCCCAAGAAGTTCTTCAGTCCACGCTTGCACATATGCCGAGGCTGCAATGTATCATCGAGGATCAAAGTGAAAAAGATGATATTACAGTATACGACTTATTGGACGGCTATAGAAATTTGAATTCGAAATTCTTATTCAAGTGGCGCTTCAAAAATGAACCCTTGCCTACTTTCACGAACGAAAGTCTGATCAGAAAATACGGGTATCAGGAAACGCTAACGTACGGTTATTATCTGAAAGAAGGCAGACCGAATATGGCTGTGCACAGTTTAACACACGCTCAAGCGAAATTACTTGGAAATGTATCCTCCCATAGGTTCGTATATTTGCGATGTTAATATTCATTTTATCGTCATTAACGTCAACAACTCAAATAATTTTAGGAAATTCAAAGCGGCCTTATATGCGCACGTTCTCGCTTTGAGAAACTTAGATAAGTCTGATATCGTGTGTAGCTGCATTGCGTTCATCGAGTTGCTGAGAATCGACTCGAGCAATTTACGATTACACGTTACTGTGGCAAAATACGTACAAGAGCAACTAAACATCTCCATAGGTAATGTAGCTTATGTAATTGATATGTGATGATATCGGCATGGAAAAGTATTTTAAATGACATTCTTTATTATACAGGGAGCTTATTAGAAAATGTAGTGTATAAGAATCAAACTGATTTAAAGTCTGTGATATCGTATCTTGAACAAAGCTTTCAAAAACATTTATTGGATAAACCTTTCATGTGCGATAACACGCAATTTGTCGAAGCATTGAAATTATGGGACATCATCGTACGCTTTGCACGTGTTCACAACTATGCGCTACCCGATACGTTGCCGAAATATTTAGCAGATCATGACCTGTGGTTCGAATTCATTGCAGTCTGTCATATATTCGCTTATCCTAAAACCCAGGTACGTTTCGAAATATAACGCTGTTTAAAATAAGGCTTATAAAAATAAAACACGAATCAATCACGTACTAGATGCTGGAAAACACCAGATTGTTTAATAACGCAAACATACGGGAACACCTGCTAACGTGTTTAAACAATGATAAACTTAGCAAATCCCAACCATATAACAAACAGAAGATGAAATTTCACGACAGACAATCATCATCAAGGCAGCATAAAGTTGGAGTGAAAGAAAATGTAAGATTGTTATTGCTTGTTGATAATTTTATTTTTTGTACGTAAACAAAGTAATTCTCCAGGAATCACCAGTGTCCACCTCAGCCATATCAGAAACTGAGATAGATGCAACTGATACAACTAGTGCCAAAGATATTTCCAACAGTTACACCTCGACTTCTTCAGATAATAACTTATGGTTGACTATATTAAACTGTCATCAAAGTCAAGACCCACCCGGAGCATTAATTAATGCGTCTCGCTCAAATCTGAGGCCTATATTGACTGTCTTAGCTACGTGTTACGAGGTGTTACTTTATTTTGATTGATATTAGTACTAATCAGGTTTTATCGTTCATTATGCGACTTAAAAATCTCGTGTTTATAGCCGTCGTCTGTAGCAGCATATTGCTATTGTTGGATGGTAATATCGACAGGAAGAGAGGACATACTTCTTGATTACACGGAATGTCTTGAGCAACAAATATGGCCTTCCGATAAAGTATCGGAATTACTAAATAAAATGGTTCGATACGGTTATATTAACACAGTCAATCGGGCTTACAAAATTTTCATGCCTGTAAGTTCAATTAATATAACAGCGATGGTCGAAGATTCTTCATTGTAATTAGTACTGATGTCTTGCAGGATAGTATTTTGAATTCATTCTTCGAGTTTTTGATGCAAGCAATCAGTTATGGCGAATTCAAGGAAAATCAACGGCATTTAATAGAGTTTAAGTCGCAATGTTCCTCACTTAAAAGCAATGTACGTACAGAATTACAATGAAACAACTCCAATATACTAGCTAGCTCACACAGCTCACACGGCCTTTTATCTTTTTTAGAAAATTATGGATTGGGATAGTGTCCATTTTACGTATTTAAAAAACTTGTATTGGGTCGCAGTTGTTGCAATCCAATGCATTGTTACGGCACTCGGCTACGGCTTTCGAAGTACGCCATTACGAGTAAAGTTTCTTGAAGCGTTAATAAAGTGTAATTTTTCAGCAGATTTACCAGGTAAAATATGTGACATGAGTATATGCAATTTTTTTTATATTAATCTGTCCTACTAGTTGCAGCAACTTGTGAAAATTGTTATTGCAGGTGCTGTACCGGATTTTCAACGTTTGTTGGATATAACGAAAATTCTGCAGAAAACTAGCGTGACATTAAATTTCAGAGCAATTACTCTAATCGATAACGCATATAATTTTGACACGGAAATTCAAAGATGCATCGACGATTTAACAGCAGTCGAAAATTACAGCACTGCCTTGGAATTAGCATGCTGCGCCGGGTTAAATGCATCTGAGATCATATTAGCACAAGTAATATCTTTCAAAATTGATTAAGAAGTCGAACACTCTTTATATTACTATATATACATTTTTTCTACAAATATAACATTTTCAGGCTCGAAATACTTTCAAACAATCAATAAATGGAGATGGTCAAGTAAATTCTACCTTCTGGACGCAATGTGCTCAGGATTTTAATAAATATAACGTTCCGCTTCAAGTAGCGGTTGAATTCTTTGTCGAACATGCCGAGAAAGTTGTATCGCACAAAGAAAGGTAAATAAGTATAACGCAATGCTAGATCTATTACTAAATAAGTAATCAATTATTTTTTCTAGATATGAAGTTTTGAAATTGGCTTATGAGACTTTGAAAAATACCGAAATCGAGCAAAAAATTATCGATACTTTAGAGATGGCAATGTGGAAATCATGTATTTTAGCTGGACCTGAAAATATAGAGTTCGACTACAATAATTATACTTTTAATAAATTAAAAACGGAGTTATTATCTGGTTTGGATAAGTTACAAGTGACTTGCTCCTTGATAGACGAAAATGAAAAAAATGCTGTAGAAAATCTAATAAATAAATTACTTGATCTGCGCAAGTTGGATATTGCCTTACGAATAAGCGTAATTTTTAATTATAATCATAAGGTAAATAGCATTCCTTTATTTTAAGATTTATAGGTATACTATTAAATTTAAAAGTATTATTTTTTTTATAGGATCTGCAAATATTGATGTTGTGTTTAAGCTTAGCAGAGGGTGAAATTTCACCAGCGAACTTAACTTCGCAGCAAAAGAGTCTTTTGGAAGAAAGGAATCAGAAGCAACAAAAATATGGCACTTTGCGTAAACGCGGTCTGCAGAGATTTTCTTCATCGTCATCCTGTATGTCTCACGATTTTCTTTAACACACATTGATATATATATTAATATTTCTACACTTCTATCTTCTATCTATCTAAAAATATTCTTCAATGTTTTTATATCTTAATATACTTCATTTTTTTTTACAGTAAACACCATTTCGTCGATCGAAGCTAACAAAACAAACGATACAACAATCAGCCATCTCCAGATGGAGTGTATTTCAACTTTAGAAAGATTATCGGAAATTCTTACACATGGAAATGAGATATGCTTTAGAATTGTTTCATATTATAAACTTGCTACGCGTTTAGGGAAGACATATCAATCACTGTTGATGCTAAAAGATCCGATAAAGTTCTTACAAGAGATTATAGAAAGTAACATTGAAAATAAATTGGAGACTGCTAACGACATAATAATATCTTACAAAATTAAGACGGAAGACGTGGCAATATTCCTGGCCGATAATATTACAATGCACATAAATTGTGCCATAGAAGGTAATTATGAAAAAAATCTCTTATTTTTTACTTCGAATAATTATCTTAATATCAAACATAATAATATTCCAACAGATGGTCAGGAAGATTTGATTTTTATGTGGAGCTATTCCTTGAATTCGCACTTTCATTTAATAATGGAACTGTGCAGCGATATCTCGTTATTAGGCTTAAAATTGTTGAAGACAGCACAATCATTGCTGGGAAGATACATTAGTACTCACGATGAAAAAAAAAATGGTAATTTACATATTTTTTTTATTATAGATATTATTTTAAAAATATGATAATATACATATTTCTGTTTATTGCGTTATAGTTTCAGGATTGAAAACAATAGTGGAATTATTGATAAGATCCCACGATTGTTTCACGGCTTCCTGTAACATGGAAGGAATAGCATCAGTATTACGAAAGTGTCAGAGTCTCGCAAATATGTTACAAATCTTAAAATACTGGGCACTACTGGTACATTTATTAATTCCATGTTTAATCAACTACTGCAATGTTAAAAATTTATTTACATTTTTTTTTTCATATTGCTAGGTACGTCTTGTAACTGGTGTTGGGCGATTTACCGAGATGAATTACGTATTCCAAATCTTGAAAGAAAACGATCAATTCGAGTCTTTGTTGGGACAAGGCTTGGATAAGGTATCTTTGCTCGTACGATATTGAATAAACTCTTCCTTTTTATTAAAAAAAAAAAACACTCATGTTTCAATTGAACAGGTTCCGGGCCTAAAAATGGCATTGCTAGAATTCTTGAAGCGTCAATGTCCAGAAGATAAGGAGCTTTTTACTCTAGTGGCGCTTCATTTCCGCCTATATTACGAAATCGCACTCATGTGGGAAAATGAAGCGAAGGAAGTAATTGCAAAATTAATATCTGACATATTAAAAGAATGCGGAAGAGGCATAACTGGTATTCCGGTAGAAATAAAATTGACTCGAAATGATAACGTCCACAAACAATTGCAATTAGCTGTAACTAACTTTACTCATGCTACTCAATATTATTTACAGGTAAAAAAAATTAAATTCAAACGTATGCATGTTTCGAGTAGAAATTACCATAAAAACTAATGTATTTTACTTTCAGGATAAGAAACTGAATCTTGCTAGCCGGTGCTCGCATCAAGCCCAACTTGTCGCGCTTCAAATTTCACTGCTGAACGCAATACCACAAAATCAACAAGCAGAGTGTCTGCTGAATTTGAAAAGCGACGAGTTAGACAGAATATTATCTCACATTTTAAACTTTCCTCAAGCTCTTATTGTTATCCGCGCTTATAATTATCATGCGGATTGGGTTAATCTTATTTATCATCACTGCATTCTCAAAGGAGAGACGAAGTATCTCAAAGAATTCATGACAGTTAACAATCTTACGCCTACGATTGTACAAGATTGTGCACGTAGGTAAGTTTAATATGCGACCTATAAGAGCGTATATCTTATTTAAAATTTAAATTTATATGATTTGTAATTAAATAATATTTTTTTAAAATACTATCATTGTATGTACATCTTTAGGTACAGACTGGAAAAGAGTATCAATCATTCCATGACAGATAACATGAGAACGCTAATATCTGAATTATCAGATGTCGAATGTAAATACATGCTAGCTAGTCAGCTTGGCTTTAAGGATATTGTGGAGGAAATACTCAACGATCCCATAGTGGGCTCCTATTTAAAAGACACAATTTGGAAAAAAGGATATACCGCTTCATGATGTAACTCGTCATTCGATGGAATTCGATGTTATCATCTGAGAAAGAACGCCACAAATGTGACGACAAACTGTCACAAACTATTCATTTATTATTATAATAAACAATATAAATTTATACCTTTGTCAACGTTTTATTATTGATATCGCAATAATTACCAATAAACAGTATTTTTTATATCATGTCAGTCTCATTTAATTAACCCTATAACAAAGCAATTTCATCATCGTAATAGAAAGTAGCTTAGAAAGAAAATTAATATTTTCTAATTAAGAAATAATGTTATTTAAATCATATTATATTGCATATATGAAATCGTATCATACGTTGATATTTTACATTTACCACTGGATGTTACCCTGTGCGCGTAAACTGGTTTTATCGATTTAGGGGTTGCTCAAGTCAAGGGTAGGTACAAGACTGGAAAGAAGCATGCGTCGATAACACGATTCACTTCTATCCTTTAACGTTAGCAGATAATGATGCGTACGTTTTATCTATCGTCTATATCTTTTGAAGGCAATTTATCTGTCATCGCTATTATATTTCTAACCCTTCTAACTAGGCTGTGATAAGAGGTAAAACCGTTGGTGTCAACTGTAACTGCCTGTTCAGCAAAAGATTCGAAACAATGATAACTTGTTGCCTGCCCACGTGCTATCACGATATGATAGATGTACACTGAGGGAAAAATATTGTAGAATCAACAAAACAATTTTGTTGATTTTTCAATTTATTGATCCAATTATTTATTTTATTGAATTAAGTACGCGTCTATTATTTGAACAAAATAAAATAATTGAATTCTGAAAATGGTATCATACAAAATCATTTTTTTTAAATTAATGATTAATTTTGTTAACTCAATAAAATAATTTTGTTGAACCAAGAACATTAACGTTTTTAAAAATTTATTCAAAGAAATGTTTAATGTTATATTATTTCTCTCAGTGTACTGATCACTCATAGATACAATATACATGATCATATCTTAAATTAATAACATTACTGCAAGAACTGATATAATGTAGCCTGAATATTTTTCTACGAAATATTGATTATTAATGAAAACTGTTGATGTTTATAAAAAAAGTCGTATACTAATTTAATTTAGACATATTGTATAGAGTATATAAGCATTTTTTAATTTAAATGTAACAATAAAGCAATATAAAAGTTAATTAACTTCTTCTCTTTTATATAAAAGAAAGCTATTATAATGAAGATTTATCATTGCAGATAGAAGGGGGGGAGGAGACGAAATACAACACGAAAAAGATCGTCAAAAAAGTAATTTCGCGCGATTATTTTAGTCAACGGGAAATGACCCAATTTATCATTTTAAGATCTGCTATATTTTGCGCTGGTGAGTTTAAATGCCGGCGTAACGTGATTCCAAGGTTTATCACTAACATTTAGCATTTTAATGAGTCGGCTTTTTTAAGAGCAAAAACCACGTGTTTATAAACAGGAAGAATAGCGTAAAATAAAAATGCAAAGAATTCTTTATAAAATATGCGTGCGGACTTTTTTATTTCCTTCCTATGTGTGATACACATAAATTTTTTAGTACACCCTTTTTTATTTTACTCTGTATTACCTTTTCAGGAAGGATCAAAGAGTACAATGCCTAAAGAATTCGAGATTTCCTTTTGAAGATAGAGGACACGCGTAGTCAAAGAAATTTCTTCTTTGATGTGCATTACAATTCACTGCTGTTTGAAAAATATTTCCGCCCGACGATTTCACGTACTTAATATGTTAGAATAATAAGATTCTAGCTCAATATTCCACAAAACTTTTAATTAATATATAATTTAGTAAATCTGTAATGATAAATACAGCTCGCTGTGTGTCAAACAAATTCTTGGAATTAGCAAAAGAATTATGTTCACAAAACGTGTTTTGTGTACAATAAAATTTGCCAGTTGGGTCAAACATGATTCTTTTGCTAATTGTTAATTATTCACTGGCGATTCAAGTTCTCCGTTTTTAAATTCTTGGAATATAATATAACCAACCAAATGCGATCATCTCCTTTTTCTTCTAAAAAAAATAAAGCCTCGTAATCTTATTGAACCAGAGTTTCATTCTCATATCATAAAGATAAATTCTTACGTATATTGAGCTTGTATCTTATTAGAGATTCAACGCACGAACGCAATCTATGACGCGCATAAAGAGAGAGAGACGCGGGTATTCTACGCGGGAAAATTTACGTGTAACGTTGGCATCTTGTCCTGTACGCCTCTCCGTTTTCCCGGAATAAAGACCGCTCACCGCGCGTATAATTTCGGTATATTTATGGGATTAATGCTTCCTGCGCGCGATACCCGTATAGAGATGGGTTCTCGATAGATCGATTAGACCAGCTGGCATAGGCACGCGCTGCTAAGCCGCTTACGTCGTCCCCAAAAACTTTTGCGCTTTTTTGGAAATTCGCGCGCGTCCCATAATCCGACAGGCGCTGGCATTAACAGTAATTTCAAGGGAATGGATTGATAATTGATTTCGTAGGGGATCAGCCAAGAGACGCATCGTCACACGGATCGTCGTGCGCATACGCGCGCATGTAAAATGCACGCACCTATGTCGCGTGTCTCTACCATACGGAATGCCTGGTACGAGATTACGCCTATAGCTCTCGTGAATCCTTTTGCATTACCCTCACCGTAATACGTAAAAGTAGGATAATAACAGATCCGATAATACCGGATCAAACCGATATCCGCTTATTTTCGATATCCGCGATTTTTAATGCATTATATAATAAATTGCTACATTAAAGGAGGTACACACAGTAACTTGTTTAAGCGTAATCAAGTATTAGCTATCGGATTTTACTCTCGCTTTGTTGTACCTCTTCTCGTAAAAATAGACGGTTTAATTAAGGGGATCCTATAGCGAAGGCCGAACTTCCTCGACGTCGGTAATGTCAACATTTCTAATCCTGTTTTCTATGTTATATATCTATGTCTGTCCTTGTCTAACCAGAGGCATCTGTCTTTGTTCGATTGCTGCGCCATCTCTCGCTACACGCAATACTGCTTATCCTGTCAACCTAAATGTGCTTTTGCTTAATAAAACTTCATTTTACGGAATCTTTTTTTCTAGACGTTGAATCTTAATTTTATTTACACGATATTGTTCCTACATGTTGTCCCTACGTCGCCTTGGTGTCATTATATATATATAAACTGCAGTAATTTTGTTATTGTCGTCAGATGACAGTTGTATGTGCCCAAATTAGTAAAATTTTTAATTTTTTTTTGTTTCCGATATGAAATCGTACAACGCGATGTAGATTTTTGTGCGTACTTTAATTCTAGACCAAAAACTTGCAATTCTGTAAAGCCAATTCAAAAATTCCTTAAAATGAAAAAATGTCGGTAACTACCGCCACTATAGGATCCCCTTAATCTGCATATATCGGTTTTTCCCCCCTACCTCCGTACATGTTATTACAAAAATAAAATGTTCGTGTCAAAAATTCTATTAAGATATGCAATCTGAAAATAAATGCTGATTGCTTAATAATATTATCATTAGAGAGTCTTACACATTTGACTCTATTCAACTAGATACGATACGAGTACAAGATATTCAAGCCTTGATATATATGACGTAAGATCGTCCATTTATCGACACGTTAATTGAATATTAAAATCTGATGTGAAGTCAATAGCACGCAATTACGAAAGTACCTTCGGTTACGACATAATTAATAAATAAGCTTCATTATTAATTATACTCTTTTTGTAATGACAGTTATACCGACGTGCTTTGTCCCGGAGAAACAGTCCCGATAGTGTGTGTTTTAGCAAAACAGGCTATTCTTCCGTAGCCACAACTGACGCGAAGAAAAAGCGGACGCCACATCTTAGATACTATATAGGGTTAAACTCAGCGTGCCACGAACGCGAGTAATCGATATATATATATATATCAATTTCATGATGCAACCATTGAATATCGATGTCCAACCTTTGCAATAAAGTGCGATAAGCGCGCGCACGAGTTTCTAAAGGATGGCTTAATGATGCGCTTTGCTATAATTAATTCGTGTGCTCTCGCATTAAAAGTGGTGGTATTGTATTCGATCGAAATGAGCAAACTCATTACGAGTCACTAATGTACATATTCTCGTATTATTGTCAGGCTGGATAATTACGAGATACAATTGAACGCCGATTATATGACGATCATAATATCGCGACATTCATATTGCAATAATTTTTTATATTCGACCAATTGTTACCTCGCCAAACACACATCCTACAGAATTATCAAACATTAAACAGAAATATCAAACGTTAAAACGACCCAGTTCTCGACGTTTACGGTCGGACATTCGGACGAAAGGGGCGTAATTCTGAGTTATGCCGAGCATTTTGCCGAAGATTACAAGTTACAAATGAGAGCCATATATCCAGGGATTACATCCCGCTTGATGCGGTATTGAAAGAAGACCGGGCTCGGCCTGAGTAAACAAGTTCCTCGGCAATTCGTCGCAGTTCAACTCGCAGTTTGGCAACGGCAGATCCCTAATAAAGAACGTCGATAATGCGCGAATCCGCCGAGACATATGCTTATGATAATAATCGTGTAATTCATTGATCTGCCGGAAATTACGAGCAAGGACACTTCGCAGCCTTCCCTTGCAACTCCCCTTGCTTCTTCAGACCCTTTCTGGCTTTACTGGTATGTTGAATGAGTAGAGAAAAAACCGTCCTGAGAAAATACATGCTAATGCACCCTACATATCTCTCTGCCAATATTAGAAATGGTAATAATAATACAACGACATCGATATCTTTCTTTACTTTGTTATTTTCAGCAAGCGCAGTTTCAGCTCAACAGCGGTGGAAACGTGATCAATAAAATCTAATTATTGGGAAAACTGCCGATCCGCTAAGCTTTCGGAGTTAAGCCGATCAAAGGGAACGGCTGGTATAATATGGTGAGATGAATAAACTTGTCGCTCTCCCTCTCGAATCTGTAGTATTATTACGTACGATTGTGCATATCTTGCGATTCAAAGATTAATAAATATTCAACAATAAAAAAGTCAATTAATTCTCTGGATATTACTTTTTAAATCTCATATTGGGAATTCTATTCAATTTGTATTCTCAGACGTGCAGATAAGGAGACTCCTTGGAACCTTGTGAATCAAGATGAATATTTTTCTCCCGAGTTTACATCTCGCGAAATTATATACAGGATATGCACCAGGAACGCTTTTTCATCGTGACATAATTTATCGCGAAGTAAGCATTGCGTAACTAACGCGCCATAACTAAAGATGAGCCCCACCCGACACTCGTCTCCACTCGAGCACAATATCGAGATGCCGCATCCGGAATAGCATCTCCCGGCCGCCTAGGTTTACGTTGGTAAAAGGGGCTCGAATATTGTCAACGTTACGAGCGATTCGACACGCGTTAACGGCGTCACCAGGGGAACACGTTAAGTACTTATGTACGGACCCACTGTCCGCCATTGTACCATTCAAATCGCGTAAATAAATTGCGCCGTCGATCGGTTTGCTCGTAATCGAAACGTTTCGTCTCGAGTTTTCATGAAATCTCTCTCACCCTCTAGTTCGTATCACGGACTAAGCAGTAAGTGATCTAGAAACGTCACGGTGGATCTAAACCTCAAAAATTAGACACCTTGTTCTCTGTTTTTCAACAATTTACACACTATGTCCGAGTCCAATATTTAAAATTTGAAAGTAATTAAGAATAATGACTATCTGCACTATAAATCATCTTCAATTCGGAACGCGCTATCGATTTCCTAATATTACATTTTATTGCATCACATCGCCAAGAGAAATAAGCAGATTGACTACGTGGTCACTTATGTACCAGAATAGAACGTATTACTTGTCCAATTTCAATGACGACATGTCCCCGATGTGCAATACAACGCGTTAGCAATGTCAGTCTCTGATAAGGTAGCTCGTTAAGCGACATATGCGACGGACAGTGGACTCCGGGCGAGCTTCCTCGGCCACAAGCAAGATACGTCTGTCCACATAATTGTAAGATGGCTTGAAAAATTGCGGTGAAACTTAATCACCGCCAAGACACTCGCCCACACGTCTCATGTTAGCCTCTGACGTGATTAAACTTGATAGTAGAAAGACCAATCAGAGCTAACCCCGCGCAAAAGGGATAAAGCAATTACGAAGATGACTTTAATTTTTGCGCTTCAATATCTACACGCACGCGGTATAATTCTCATAAGTTCTTCTTTTGTCTATCGAAATTTTACTTAAAAATTTTTCATCTTTGCTCGATGTCTTATTTTCGAACTATTTTTTCTTTATATCTGCGCTCGCATCGGTTTAAGATATTTTCGAGATAATTAAAATTTTAAATAATAATTTGATGTGAAACGCGAGATACAATAAGAAAGTAGCGATTAAATTTGTCCGGAAAAAAGTTGAAGACAAGAGTTCCTAATTGGTTGACCGACATCAGAAATGGCAGCTGAATACATTAGCGTCGATTATACGTCTCTTGGAACTTTTAATTAACAGCTCGAAAGTCATACAAAGATTATAATATATTTTGCATTGGAAAACTTAGTAAGCTGTTAACGGGAAATCTACATTAATGAAAGCATTATACATGTATTGTACAATAATATAGGTCTATTCAAAATATTTCCATCTTTTATCTTTTTAAAAACAAAAAATGTTCCATAAATATACACATATTTATTGCATTCGTGTGATGCAGAGGATTATATCGTTAAAAGAAATGATACAACGTGAATAATTATGAAAAGAATAAAATATTCTTCCTCTCGATGAGCTGTGGATAGAGCTCATATTCTATTTTAGGTTTCTTTTCTGTAGAATGGAGTATTTTCTTCATTTTTATTTTGAATTTTCTATGGTTCAAGTGGAACGCAAGCTTTGTAGTATAATTGCTTTGAGCCGGTATTTTGAAAACACACATACCTTAAAAATCTGTAAACTATACTGTTTATCTCTAGTGGAAAATAACTTCAATAACGCCAGAATTTAGAATTGCTACGAGGCATTTTAATAAAACTGGGATTGACGAGTTGGCAATAGAGATTCACTATGCGAGCTAGATTGCGTAAGGATTTGCAATATTGCACGAAATAGGCAGATAACACTATGACAACGCATCCAATGCTCAAGTAACAAATTCAGGCAACGCTGCTATTTTACACACCGCAGCTCGAAATAACGCGATGTTTCGCAACTTAAAGCCGAACGTTGATAACGCGATATCGAATTCCCGGGAGCACGCAGAAAATGCGCGATAATAAATTTGTGTGATAATTGAAGTACTACCAAATATTATTGTGTACTAACTAGCGCGATGATAAAATAATAAGGCTAATTACATTATGCGGCTAACAATAATATTCATATAATAATGAAGACTTAACAGCAGTTATGTTAAACGCGATACGCACGCGGTTTATGTTAACGAGTTCGCTATAAGTATCCTCGATTAGCATAATTCTGTAATAAATCACGGGGATAGCGAGAAACGGAGATACATCCCGGCCCGACGAACAGGAAGTCTGTAGAAAAAGGGGGAGAGAGAGAGAGAGAACGAGAGAAAGTCCTGGAACAGAATGATATTCATATTGATCATACGCACCATTGGCCGTTCACGCGACGCACGCGTTGTCTACGTCGCGTCGTATCCGTTTTTGTTAGAAACCACCAGAATATCATCGAACTGCTCTCTCCGGCTATTAATCGTCGGTCCTCGATGATTCGGAAGGCTCTAACCAGTAGCGCGAGTCCTTCGGGCGCGAATGTCAGAATCGACGAACACCTGGTTCTTGATGCGCTCGGCGCGGTTTCCAGCGAGTCGGAAAATTGCCGTAAAATTGCCGCAGAAAAGCGATATTTTATTCCTTTCAGTGGCGACCGCCCCTATAGCGCTCTTCGGGGATGTTTATGGGATTTTATAGACTCGTGTCGCCCCCTTCCACGGGGATGTTGCGAGCCACTTGAATACGCGAATAAGCACGCACCTGGATGGAATGATAATAATTTCGAGCGAATCGAGCAGCCGATACATTCTTGGCGTTCTGGCGAATTCAGGTGTAAGGACGTACAGAAGAGTCCGATAATAAAGGGTTAAAAATTTTAATATCTACGCGAGAGATACTGAAGATTGTTTGAAATGAATCTATTTTGCATTCATCGAAAAATTCCATTATTAATTCAGAATAACATTCTGAAACAATTTTCTCATCTCTAAAACAACATTCCATAAATTTAACAGATCAAATTCTACATTTTAAGAAATTTAATGCATAAATGTTTCACGGAATAAAATATTTCATGGAATTTTAAGAAAGTAAACTTGCAATTAGCGAAAATATCGATTACCGATATGGAAATTCTTCATTTGACGTTATAATGTAAAACGTCTAGTGATATTTAAATTTTTCTTTTCAATATTTCCCGTTATTTTCAACAGCTTCGAATAATTTTTGTATTGTCACGATCGGTAAACGAGCGCTGCAGACGCTGCAGTTGTTGCATGAAAATTATTACGCAAACATTCTTCTCGCTAGGCTGATTTAGTCGTTGCTGCTGGAAGGTAAATAGTGCCGACAAAAACAATGGTGCTACTTAATGCAAGCAGACAGCCCATATAGCAATCTACATTCTATTATACATTTCTATATTATACATTTTAACTTTTTAAAGAATATTTGTTTTTATTTAATAAAAGTATCAAGTTTTTGTCTCAATAAAACATATTTCTCTGCTATATTTCACTATACGTCTTTTAGTATGTAGTTTATCGTACGGATAAACAACTGGTGTAAAAGTTAAGCAATAAAAAGCTGAAGTTGAAAGTTCAAGTTGTAATTAGAACTATAATAATACATACACAATGTTACATAGAAAGCGAAAAAGAAAAAATTAATTAAAATAATGCTTAAAACTTTGCGAAAATTTTGTAGTGCAATATAATAAAATGCTCCATCCTATTATATTTTATACTGCAGACAAAACTAATTTCTCTCTCTCTCTCTCACACACACACACACACACACACACACACACAGAAAAATAGCATTAAAAGACAGAATAACATTTTTATTCTCTCCATATCTAAAATTTATCACATTTATTTCACACTTTTCGTGCATTCTACTATTCTTTGTTTGAATGCACCGAGTTCAGAGTTAACAATTTTTATTACACAGCAAAATCAAATCACGACAGAATGTGCTGAGAATTTCGTTCCTTTCAAAGCACCTAGTCCTTTCAACCCCGATGATAACGCGATTACCGCGAGACGACAATACGTCCGTTAGCGCAACGCAACGGCATATCCTTAATCAGAAGGCGTCTTTAGCCAAGTATTATTATCCCGGCACGCGTGCATTATGTGCCGGCACGTGGTCGGAAGCGCAATAACGTTATGGGCGCTGCTCTCGCAACGAAGTTAAATCGCAATTTTCGTCCATTGTCCAACGTGGACGGCAAAGCAAAACGAGGTTTGATCGTCAGCGGGAAAACGGATGAAATAGTTTAACGAAGTTTTCGAGCAATCGTTCCAGAGAGACGCTGACTTTAATAAATGACGCTTCTGAATTCACCCTTAAGGGATGCATAAGACACTGTTTTTTCAATGTATATATGTTCTCCTTTACTTTTGAGAATTAAGTTTAACGTAAAATCGTTTCTCAATGTAATAATCACTATGGTCATTGTGTATATTTTTTTAAAAAGTTCTCTCTCTCTCTCTTTTTATCTCTCTCATTGGATATCTTATTTGATCTTACTTGATCTTATTTTTTTTACATACCCTACTAGATTATTCTTAAATTAACAATATCGTAGTTCGTAAATTAATTAATGCTAACAATATTAAATAAGTTTTTCCTATTCCTTTCCTTTCCTTCAATTAATCTTCATTACAATAAATCGATTTAGATTTTGAGAATAATTGGTGACGACGCAACCAACGAAAAGTCTTTTAACGACAGTCTTTTTTGTTAGTTCCTTCCCATGAACCGTGATGAATCTATAAAACATCCATCGTGAAAGGGGGTACTGGCGAAATTCGGAGCGGAAAGGATATCTCTGGCGTTGCTTCGTCATTGTAAGTTCATTTTTCGCAAAGCCACTTAGGAGGGAAACGAGGAAAGATCAGCTTTCAGGGGATTAGATCGCGTCGTTAAAACCAATGCGACGGAGCATGCCTCTTTACTTCTTCTCTGATTTAAAAGATATAAAAGCCACTTTAATTACCATTTGATATGTTTATATGTATAAGCGTTTATTAGTTTTATCAGTAACTGTATACTTCAAGTAGTAAATATATTAAAAAATAAAAATAGAAGAAACTGTATACAGATATATTTTCTATTTTTATATTTCTATTTTCTTATGTTATATACGAATAGACAGAATAAAATATCTTATAATAAAACACAGGGTACAGGTATAAGTACGAAAGGTCTTGTGAACCTCGTGTATTTCGCACCTAAGACTATCCTTTGTGCTAAACTCTTACATGAAAGATAATGAGAACATTGTTTCGCAAACATTGACCAAACTTTGCTGGAATAATTACGAACGTGCCACAGAGATACGTGAAATATTCTCGCGGTGAACTGGGTTTCCAACGTGAAACAACCTCAAGAATGAAGTTCTAGGGTATCCTCGAATATCTTGTCGAGTATCTTGCTTAGAGACAGACTAAACGAGCCAAATTCTCTTGTGCGCGCGTGTACGAAAGACCTTCACCATACATAATCCGCCTTTCGCGCTGGTGGCAGATGGTTTAAAGAATACATAAGAAAAATTGTGGCACGCAATGTAATCCTCTTTCTTGGTTCGCAAAGTAGGTAACCGTGTCTCTGTTTGCGCTTTACCTTTAAAGTTCTTTTTCGTGTAAAATAGATTTGCAGGATTTGTCATGTAACTTGTGTTATTTTTTTTTATGCGCGTGATATATCTTCTGCCCCAAAAAAAACCATTTGGAATTTTTAGATTTTTAATAAAATTGTTAATCATCGAATTAAAGGTCGAATTAAATTAAGAACGAATTAATAAAGTTACTGAATAACTAACTTGAACATTTCTTTGATATTTTTATAGATAAAAAATTATCTCTAACTATCTAGAAATTATTAGTCGCCTTATCTGTTTGTGAATGTAAGGGGAAAAGCGAGAAGAATACAGATTATTCCGTATGCATGCTAATTTCTATTAAAATCAGAATTTGCATGTTGCGAATGCTCTTTTACGAGGCAAGGTTCGATTCAATAGTTGTGGCTATCTGAAGCAAACAAAAATCGGCACAATAATTCGATTACTTCGGCGGTCCGTATTATCCTAACCAGCGGGTGCTCTCGCGCGAAATGGAATTAGCATAGATTTATTCGTTCCGTTATTCTTGAAAGAGAGGGAGATGCGCTTAGCTGCTTTCTCATCCGCATTGACGTATCTTTCGGACCTTTTAACGTTTGACGAGCCAGTCATTACGTCTCATGATACTCTCACCATCGATCCTGCTACGGGACGATCGTCGTCCGATTCACGCTGCTCGACAAACCGTGCGGTAACCGCGAATCTTCAAAGGAAGATGAAGAAGAGAGCAAAACTGACTGTTGCTTTCACGTAGAATCCTCGACGCGTGTCAAAACATAAATGCCCAAATTCTAGAGAGTAAAGGAGAAGAAAAAATAAAACAGTTACGAATGTGAAACGCGGAGAAAAGATCTTATTTTTAGCAGACAATATTAAAATAAATTAAGAACGAAAGAATTTAAATAATAAAACAATAATTAAACGTGTATAATTTAAAGAAAATACAAATAAAAAGTAATAAAAATTATATTACAATTTCAAGATATAGGGGTAAAGAAAAAAAAATAAGGGGAAAAGACCGAGGTCTAAAGACTGAGAAAATACAGCGAATGAGAAAAAGAAAAATGAATGACCAACATAATAGCCAGAATGGAGAAGGGGAAAAAGGCGTCCCTCCTGCACGTAGAATAAAACACGTGTAACACGGGTGAAATTACCGAATGATCCACGCTAGGATGATCCTATCACCGCGGGACCGATCATTGTTGTCGACAATACAGCGCGAAACAATATTGTAACGTTGCCGACAAAAGATCATCGATGCTCTTTCGTTTTTGAACCAAATAAATCTTCATATTACATTTCGCATTTGACGTGACTAATTAAATGGAAACATAAATGTGGACATCTCAGAAAACAGCGGTTTATTATCGGATCTATCAGTTGTCGGCATTAAAATCGGTTAAATAGAGTTTCGTATTTTTATCTCTCACATATTATTTATAACGGGTAGCGCTTTATTTTATATTACCATGCACGCACCCGTGTTAATTCGGGCATGAGAAATAATTACACTAACGTTATCTATGAATCTGTTATTAGCAATGTAACTAAAAAGACGTACAATATTTAATGAATGCATTATTATAGAGGTAATTTTTAAACTATTGTTCCTCACCTAATATTTATGCTCTTTTTGTCTCTAATTTTTAAAAGACAACACGTAAGATCAGAAACAGAGTAGACTTATATTAAATTTTTTAGCAGATTTTTACCGCAGGAAAATTTACATGATAAAAGAGAAATATTAGAGAGAAAAAAATTCCTTCTCGCTGTTATAAAAGCACACACGTTCTGAACTATGGAAAAAATAAAAGTTCTCATGAGAAATAAAAGCAGAAAAAAAGAAGAAATTGTCTGAAGAAAGTAAATAACTAATAAAGGCCGATTTAGATCCTTTAGAAAATGACATCTCTGGAACAGTTAATTCTTCCTCAACGCAACCACAGAAGTTACGCTATCGAACTAGAGAAACTTTCGACCTCTGTAGAAACTTCGAAATTGCCACATATCCGTTTGGAATCCGCGGTGTATTCAACGAATCCGAGACGAATAGTTACTTTCGAGGAAACTTCCTAACGTGACTTTCATCGCTGAGAGAGACAGAGAAAGAGAGAATAAATTTATTGTTCTTTCAAAATATTCTAACTGATATTAAAAGAACCGACGACAGTGGTAATAACTTTAATGAAATTTCAAACTGCTTGTCGCAAAGATAAAGTATGTCTAGTACTTATATCAAGTAATTACATCAGAAGACAAGACCGCGACTAACTCGACTGGAAATGTCCCCATCGCTCGTCTATCTGATTTCATCGAAAAACAAACGTCCTTAAAGTTCTACTTTTCCGAAAAGGGTTAAGTGGCCCTTTTGCTATGGTGCATCGACGCGAGTAAAGCAAATTGTCGCAGCTGATCAGCGTGCAGCGTCTTTGTGAGTCGTATCGACAATGTGACGAGGGAGGATACGGTAGCCCAGCACTATACAGGATTTTTGCGAGTCTTCGCCCTTTCGACTATAGCCGAATTATTTGCCCGACCTAGCAGCAATGAGAAATATCCGAAATCGTATTTGCCATTCCCATGATCATATCTATCGGCGCCGCTTTTTTTCTCTCTTTTCCCTTTCATAGATGACCAACGGCGTGGGTTGTTCGACTCGAATGGGATGCTCCTTTGTGAGCTCGTATTCTCGAACGGAGAATGCGCGTTTTTTTCCGCCGGGTGAAATGAGCCGAAGTCTAATTTCCGAAGCTCTACCTCAGAGATCAGGGTGGAAGAGAGTAGTACACTATCGACGGTGAAAGGAGTAAAGACTCCGAAGGAGCAGCGAGTTTGTCGAAGACATCAATCGGCTGAGTGTCCCCCGTGTGTACACATCGGGAAAGAAAACCTGATTCCATCTTCCGTGAGTCTCGATCAAGATCGATGTTTTAAAGGGAGATATCGAGGGCCTGGATTAAAATAGATCACGTGCATGGTAGCGTAAGGATTATTGTCTACTGTTTTCATATTATATGCTTTTTCGCGTTTATCTCATAGAATCTTTCGTTTTGTGCTCAATCTTCTCTTTTTGTTAACGGACGTTAGCATAAAGACTAGGTTAGCAACTATCAATGCGTAAAATCTTTCTCAATGTAATGTCTGATGTAATGTTTGAACACAAATCGTGGCATCATACTGAAGTCAGTGAAGCGAATACATTATTTTGATAAACAAATTCAAAGTTAAAATAGATGACTGTAAATTATTCGATAATCTTAGAAATAATAAAACAAAAAATTTTTTGATTGTATTATGTTCGAATTGTTTTTATTAAACATCAAAATTTTTCATTTACTTATTTATTAGTAAGAGTATATGAGTTAAATATATCGCAGCGTTAACAGATTAAAAAACTGAATCTCTCAAGCTATAAAAATGCAAATTTTGTGTCGTTACTATGGTTATATGAAAAATTCAATTTGTCAAGCCAGGAGATTTGCGGATGACTTTTATTCGATTAAACGCGAATATGAAAAGTTCGCAGCGGATTCTCTCACGATGTACGACAGTTCGCCAGCAGAACTTTCAGCGTACTCCGCCACGGCCGATTGAAAAATGGCGACGTAAATATCTGAGTTGTCAGCTAAGATCGACGTCAACCACGAGTTTTGTCGGGTTCGTATTACCGCGAGAACGACAAAATTAAATTTACCTCAGACTTCAATGGAAGTAACCCATATCTTTCCCCCTAAGTCGTAATATTTTATTACGTACGGTAGAATACTTGTGAAACATTCTTCAAAGGTCGCGTACAAATTTCACTTTAAACGTCGAATGTGAATTATTCGATCCGATCATAGTCAAATATATTCGTTTTGTTACCTAGTATAGATAAAGATAAAAAATATATTTTGGCAATAGTTATAATTTCAAATGCTCGAATGCTTTTAGTCGATTTTACCGTCGCGATACGATTTCATCGAAATAAAAGTAGTTTTTCGAACGAGAGTGCGCGATCGAGTACCACACCGTAAAAGTGACAAGTCAGTCGTTGATATGAGAAAAAGAGAGGTAGTGGAAAATATAAGGAAAGACGAGAAGTGTCGAAATGCGATTTGCAGAAGTTGAGGATGGAAGTTCTCCCTTCCGGCTCGTTAAGCCGTCAGTTCCAGACACCAACAGTCGAAGTTTACGTTTGGTTTTCGAGAAAAATACGACGTGCTCGTGTAATATGTTTGCCAGCGTTTATGTAAGTCCCGGAGTGCGTCAAAAGGTTAATGCCCAAGCACGGAGGCGTCAGGCGCTTATCGTCGAAACGATTGCGAGAAAGTCCTTTCGGTTTTCAGGTTCATTTCCGCGATTTTCTGGACGAGATACTGAGATATGTTTTCAAATATTTAGCTTGACTGAATCAGTCTCGAGTATTTCGCTGAAATTTCGCAAGACCTGCCACCGGCGATATTACCTCGCAGCAGGATACCTTGAAAGTTTCACAACGAGGAATAAGTTCGCCCCAGCTAAGCCGAATCGTATATGTATACGACAGCGATTATCCTGATATTCCGGAGAGAGATTTTCAATTCGTGTTTAGATTCCATATCCCGAACCGATATTCGCATCAAGTGGGGCATAAAGTGACGTAAACGTATTACAAGAATATTGTTGAAAGTATGTTGACTATATTTATAGCGGTGCTACGCGATGTTATCTGCGGATGTTACGTTCTTACCTGAAATTAACAATAAGCAGATCGATTCTATCGTGACCGCAGTAAATGATTATTACCGAGTTTCCCGATATAGTTTGCTTTGACTCAATTATAGCTCTAAATATCGATCGATACTGAATTTGGAGTAGAGAGCATCTCACACCAAAATCAGATGGAAAATCACCTTTCTATTTATAACTTCCTGTTACAAAGAAGAAACTTGATAAAGATGATTTTCTCTTTAAGATCATGCATAATATCTTTGGCTCGAATGCACATCGATAAGAACGCGTATTCACATGTAATATGTCCTTGTCTCTTATTATATCCAACCATTATATCCAATAAGAAATGTCAAAGGTAAATTCCTTACTTAAACCTTAGAAATCCCTCGTCCTCAGTCTTAGAAAAAATATTGAAAGAGATATTCTTACATGGCAATAGTTCCAATTTCGGTTTTAAATAACAAATGTATCACTAAGATTTCACACAATTTTATCATAACTTTCAATAATAAATAATTAGCATTTTAGAAGAACATCATACTTATATCGTTTGTAAAATAATTAAAATCTTATGTTAAACTATACTGTTATTACTCTGTGATGATGCTGCGCTTCGCTATGGCTGTTACTGATTAAAAATTGCGACGCTTCGATGCTCTCGGCAGAGGTTTGAAGGCCTGCTCTCGAAACGGAAATTCTGGATGCTCATGGGCACAAAGATTGGACAACTATCGCGACCGTACGAGGGTAGTCACGCCCCGGATAAAAGGGAGCGACCAATAGGACGACTCCAGGTAGAGGGTCGTGCACGAAATTAAAATATCCTTCCTATGTAATGACGCTACAGATACGCCGCTAAGGACGCACGTGAGTCCGCAGGACGAGAACTATATGCTGCGAGTCCGAATCATTCCCTTTGCAATGGGAAGGGTGGTTCTCGACCCCTAGTTGAAGGGTTCCGCGGGCATCCCCTTGGAATCGCGGATCCCGCGGACATATGCTGAGGCAAGGGGGAGAGAAGCGTTATTGTATTATTCACGACTCTCGGCCCCGTAAGATAACGTTACCGTGATTTTTAATAGGCGGACGGCAAGGATGTGAGAGTGCGGGGGGTGTGCCCCTTCGTGTATGCCTCGATAATGGGATTAGTCGTGTTGTTAGGGGGTTTAAAATCACGGCTATGTTTTCTCAACTTTACCGGCGCGCGCTAAATAATACGGTATATTATCTGCCAATATCAAAACGTTCAATCCTTAGATTAGAGATTATCACGATCCAATGTAAATTTTCATTGACGATAATAGGTAAGGATAACATGTATATAGATAATTCTAATAAAAACTAATTAAACTAATAAAATATTAAGTGTTTTACAGCTAATGCAAAACTTGAAACTACCTTTTAAAGAACACTTCTTTTCATTTAACTGAAAAGTTTATTATCGATTAATGCATGAGATTTATTAATATTTTTACGGCACAATTGCACAAGTCAAATAATTTCATAACTATCAATATTTAAATATCGCAGCCACTATTATTTCTTTCTCTTCTAGGGTATTTACTAAAATGTATTATCATTGTATCATATTGCCCCAATTTTGTCCCAATCACGAAGCGATCATCAGGTCGCGTTTCCCTCGACATAACGAATGCGTCGTCGCGCGCAATTAATTTTCGGGTTCATCGACAGGTGCAGCCGGCATGGAGTCGTTCGCACAAGAATACACTCGCGCAATGACGAGGCCGAAACTCGGATCGTGAAAGTGGATATTCGAAACGGCGTTTCATGTTAAACACTAATTTTCCGCTTTGTGAGCGCATCACACAGTCTCGTCTATTGCGCGACTCGCTCGATAAATTACAGGAACGGCTAATCAAGAAATTAGTCGTGTGTATGGAAGTCAAACGGCATTACCGAAACGTTATTGCCTCTCTTTCCGTTGATAGACTATACCGCAGTGGCAATTTTCGGAGGGAATCTTAATACCAATACGTTACGCGCGAATGCAATGTTTATACTTAAAATTCAAATGCAATATATCCTATATGAATAATGATTAGGTTTTCATTTACGTCAATAAAAAACCGATAAATAACTGATAACTTTTATAAACTATTGTAACATTGTGCAAGTGCAAATTTTTTAATACATTTTACTTGCATTTACAACTTATTATTTATATATAAATCATTGTTTTGGTTCACTTAAGAATTTAAATTCCTTTCGTAATTTGATTAAAATATATTAGATATTGCAATAAATAAATAATTTCTAAAAAAGATTCAATAAAATATACTGAATTCTCTGCAGGTGGATAAAACGTTTTCTCTGACGATCCTCGGTATTTGTCATTCAACATTCGGACCATCGAGCTATCCGACGAATTCCGTAGTTCTCTCTCGCTATTTTTCTCTCATTATTCCCGCAACCCGCAACAGTGATTTTTACTCCAACTGCAGGATTTTATCAACGTAATACACTCGAAAATGCAAATTCTCGTAAAAGGAAGAAGAAAGAACCAAGCAAAAAGTAAGACCAGCGGAGTCTTAGTTTCTAAGGCAGATCCGAGATTTGATTTAAGCTTCCCTGCTGAATATCGACCGCGGCGGGAAACGAATTTATGTTTCGCCCCTTCGGAAAAATACCGACGGAAAGCGCAGCTTCGTCTGTCGCTCGTCACACCGGCATAATCTCATTCCTAATGAAACTGATTCTATTAACTATTCCTATGAAACTATCCACTTACGTAATAGACGGCAATAATGTCGAAATTTGTTTCTCCGCGGATCCACCCGGAAATTTTGCGACTCGTGAATCGAATGTTTAAAAAGGAAATCGAGGTATATCACAATTTCTTTATTCGTATGTGCATTTATTTTAAACGTGCGTTCGCATAATTTCTAAACATACGTTACTTAAATCGTTTATATAAATTTCAAACCATTCATTAAAATTCTTTAAAAGTCATATATCCGAGTGAACTATAAATATATGAAGATTATGCAAAGAGGACAAAATAAGCAAAATAAAATTAGAGATACACGTGGTTAGATACATTCTCTTATTCTGCTTCTAAAATATTTCATATGCATTGGCAGCTAAAGGCCAGATTAGATCATTATATTATCACGTCGAATTTTAATTTATTTCTCGAGATCCATTGTAGCGTCATTTGCCTAATTTCGCACGGATGAAGATTACTAATGACGCTTTTCACAAACCAGAGTAGATACTAGTGTCTTTAGCCCCGACTCTTCTTACTAGCTTATCTTGATTACCCGTGCAGATTCGTCAGCACGTTCGAAGGAAACCTATTTGATAAAGGTTGACGAGAAGAAAAGATAGAAAGGAACACGGAGGGACGTCTCCACTTGTACGTGAAGAAAAATCGAAGGAATGGATGAAAAGATTCTTTTTCTTTCTCACTGCTCACCTCGAAACTGGACCATATAAATTTAAATCATCGTATAGACAACGGAGATTGTATCAACATTGAAACGTACACTATGATATATAATGAGATTCATTAATAAATAATAGTATTTCCAAATGATAATTTGCACGATAAAATATGTATTTTACGTAACGTTGGATTTTTATAAACATGAACTCGATTATCTTCATTCCCTTATGATAACTCGAGATTTTTAAAGTTGATTTCAGAATTTTTTAAAGCTTTTTATAAACTTATCGAAAAAGAAGGAAAAAATCTAATATCTATATTAACTCATTTCCATCGATTTAAATTATACTTTGAGTTCATCGGTCGTACTCCGGAATAACAACGGGTAGGGTACAGCGGGGTTGGAGAACGTCGATAATAATAGAAAGATGGGTAAAGAGGCCGTATAAAATTTCCGGCGATATTAGCCACCCGTCGAATTAGCGCTGCGAGAAAATGCCCTACTCACTGTCGTTCCCCGGGGAGGGCAGTTGGGGTGAATCCCGAATGGGGCACCCTCGCGGAGAAAAAGGGCGGGGCCCCGTATGAAGGGGCCCCAGATCAAAAACCAACCCCTGGGTGGAGTTTGCACCCCGTATATATATAACAAGTCGGGGGTCCTGGAAATACAGAATTCGATGTACCTTCGTGCAGTTAGGATCTGCGAGTCTACATTCGGCTCGATTCCGTCTTATAATTGAAAACATTAAAAGATCTCGGTATCGCGAGAGAAAAAGTGGAGAAAACTGATCATTTTTCAAAGAGAAACCATTGGAAAGATTTAAGAACAAAGTGATTTTAAAGTATCGTTCTTCGGAAGAAGGATTTCGTCCCGTTAAACTCAAAGCGGGGATTAAACAGAAGTTAAGTGCGAGATCTCAATGATCGTTGGATTACTTTGTGTCGCGTGTGAACTCCACGGCTTAAAGTTGGACACAACTTGAGCAGCTGTGTTAATCTTCCGAAGATTTTTTAACCAAAAGAAAATGTCTCGAAGCTTCCTAGTGGATTCCTTGATCGGCAACAACTCACCGCCCTCATACCCGCTGCCATATTATGGCAATCTGCCTAATTATATGTTCAATTTTTTTAATGTGGGTTTGGGCTACCAACCTATCAGACCGGTGCCCAGGCCACCCACCATGCCCGTGCCGATCAGCCCACCGACGCTGGGTGTCTTGCCGATACCTAGACAGAGTCCTCCGTCACCTTTGAATACCTCGACAAACAGACTGCCAGGTAAAAATGTGGCTAGTAATTAACCTAGAATAAATCCGTGATAATCGACTACTAATGATTCGTAAACGTATAATCACTATCGTGCGTTAGACACGCAATATGATCGTTAGCAATTAATAGAGCGACCCTAAAATCGTATTTGAGAGTATCTCGTATCTCACAAACGTCATTTATTTCCACTTAATTATATAATATTTAATATAATTATAAATATCATATAATATATAATAAATAAATGTATATAATTATTATATATTAATAAAATAGAATTAATACAAATATATTAAAATATTCATTCATTTTTTTAAGATTTCCAAGATATTATTTTGACATAAAATATGCATTTTTATGGTATCTTTCCAATCTCGCTAGACATATCACATAGAAGCAAGCATTGATCTATCGAATTTCTCCTATCGTAATAAGTATCTCTCTCTCGCAGCAGCGCCATTAACCTCTGACCTTTTTCCTCAGACGTTTCAACACCCAACGAGTCTCCGTCCCGCAACAGCACCCCGACGCCTCCGCCAAAATCCCCGAGCTCCATTAGCAACAGCTCGAAGCGTATCCGGACCGCGTTCACAAGCACTCAGCTGTTAGAGTTGGAGCGCGAGTTTGCCTCAAACATGTATCTATCGCGACTACGTCGAATCGAGATCGCGACCAATCTGCGGCTGTCGGAGAAACAGGTGAAGATCTGGTTTCAGAACCGCCGGGTGAAATATAAGAAGGAGGATCTGCCATCCGGCCAGAGCCAGAAATGCTGCTGCTTACGGACCTGCAGTAAACGGAAAGATAGCTGCGGAGAGGAATCGCCCAGCCGGAAATGCGATCAAGAAGAAGATGAAAGAAGATCCATGAAAAGTGAGAGTGACGATGGCAAATCCGGTCGCGGATTTGCCATAACCGAACGCCTCGAGCGATCGATCGCGAACGAAGACGTCGGCCCCGAGGAGAAGTTCAATTTCACGAGAATAAACTCCGTGCAGGAGGATCAGGTGGTCGGATACGAAGCGCGAGATCTCTCTCGCGGTTGCAAGAGGAACCTGGCGGATGCAAGTGAAGGGAACGACAAGAGGAGGAAGATGGAGACGATGACAGATTATCAAACTTCAAATCCGGAGGCGATTGCAACTCCAGTATTTAGAAGTATAGCATGCACGAAGCATACCGTCGAGAGAATCGTTAACTCGTGAATTCGAAAGTCTATGTACATAAGTTCTCGAAGCTGTAAAATAATGTAACGCAAAGTTCAAACGTTCATGATACCTTTGCGAGAATATAACTTGAATATAGTTAAATCAATAGATAAACGATCTAAGAGAAAAGCAATGAGATTGTATCAGAATGCGTTCAAAATTGTGAATATTGTAAATATATTTTGTAAGATTGTATTGTAGATATATTTTTGTATGATTTATGAAGAAAACCAAAATTGTATATTTTTAATATAAATTTAATCAAAATAAATAAATATCACGATTATTAAAATGCCATCAGAATCTTAATTCCTTAAAGCAACTGCGATATATTCAAGTATTTCGTTTATTAGATACATTATTTTCAGAAAATAAATTCTTTAAAATAATTCTACAATAAAATTTTAATTTTTATGTAAAAATTTCATTGCAATAAAAAAATTTCTTCTTCTAATATTAAAAAATGTACAAAACAACCAAAAATAAGAATCTTATTTTGAGTAATAAAAAAATTATGAGTTTTTACTACTAATATAAAATAATTTTAATAATCAAAGTAATTCTATTGTGAATCGCAAAATCATTTTCAATTAGCTATATTTAGTTCTTGTTATTAAAATATTAATATTGCTCTTCATTATTACAATATAATGTAAATGTTTTAAATATATAATTTTAGAAATATATTATATAAAAAAGCTTCTCCTATTATAAAATAATTAAAAAAATAGTAAACATGATAAAAACACAAAATATTATTTTCAATATATCGTAATACAAATATAAGGCATATCATATATCTTAAATGCATAAATACAATTATATTGTTAAATACACATAAATGCAACTAATAATGAAATTTTATACGATCTTGTTATACATCAAATTTATTTCATTCTAAATACATAACATGTGTCGCATGTGCTCAGAACTTATTCAAAAGATAAGTGACAGCAGATAAAAAGTTACAAACTGACAAATCATAACTGATTACCAAAATGTAGTTTCTCACATACAAAGCCTACAAATAATGTATCAAATATTCATCATAAAGAAGTGTCTCCAACACATGTCACCACCTTCAATGACGTAACGCGCGCCTATGCGTGATTTTCCAGTCAAACGATTGGTCAGAAAGAGTACAACTCAACAAGAGTGCAACGCGGTCACTCGGAGGGTTCGGTCGCTATTGTCGGCAGAAAAATCGGTCGTGTTGCCCTAAATCCCGAAAATTTGTCAAGAGGGCCTCCCACTTTAGGTTAAATTTAAGGTAAAACGTAGTTAATGGTACTAAGGAGCCGTGCGACAATACGCCGAGATCTCTCGCACTCTCAAGTCTCGAGCCTGGGCCAACAATGGCACACTTGTGTTACTATTCGCGGGGCCCGACGAAACGTGAAAACCAGCCGGCTGCCCTTTTTCTCCGTGCCCGAACGCGACAACGCCGTGCCCCATTCACGGTAGCCAAGAAGTCGCCCCGTAGTCGCGTAGATTTGGTTCATTCATCCGTTTAGAGGATCAATAACGCGGAGGAGGAAGAGGGACCGGATCGCGCACAGGCTGAATGACGACGAAAAGTCAGAATCGAAAAATCGCGCTTGCACGATCCGCCTTTCTGCCTTTCGTCCCGCACAACGGCGGCCGGTGCTTTTCAATCGGATCGCTCGGAATGAGCCTAAAGAATAAGGAATGCGGACTCGTCGACAATTTCTCGCCTCTTAAGAGCGGTAGCAAGCGCTATTCGATTATGGCAGTTTAAAGTCCGAAGCGTGAATGCGAATACAAGTGATGTATGGAGTGCCTCTTAAAATCCCGACGACTTTTCTAATCTTTTCTACCTGAGGCGGCGGTTGCTTCTGAGTTACGACGCTTTTAATCAATTGCAAGATTATATATATATAGAGAGAATATACCGACGAATAAAAAAGAATTAAAGATTCAGGAAAATAACGATTTTCATATACGCACGCGTTTAACGAATAACCGTAGAGACGCCCGACGGCGATATTTGCCGCGTTTCATCCTTCAATTGAATTCAATGTTTTGTTCATTTGCGGTGGCATCGGATTAAATGAACGTGTGATGTTCAATCGCAATTCAATTTTCCGGGCCCTCGCGTGTTCACGTTTCGGATTCAATCGGATCATCGCATCGGCAACAAAACTTAATAGATGTAGACGTTCCTTTGTATGTCAATTCAACATTCGCATGTGCCAGTTGATCCCGTCTGCTAGATTGCGATGTGCCGTGTCGCGCAATTCTACGACTGCATCAATGAGAAACCCGTTGGAATAATAATTAAGCGCGTTTCGTCCTTGCGCCGTCGAGAAACTTAATGGAATCACGAGCGGCATACGGAGAAAATAATGACGGCGTATTAAGCGTTATTCGGTTCACTTTACCGAATTCTACGAAACAATCTGCGTCGCTGTGTCGATGCACGATAACATCATCGCGATACTAAAATTATGTAACGTTACATATAAATCGCATTACGCAACTCGGTCGATCATTCCCGCGTGACAGCAATCTAAGACAGTTTCAGAGATTTGATATATTCCTATAAGCTAATGTGGAGACAAAATAATATAATGTCGTATAATATTAATCTATCTTTCTTTCCTTTTATACGATAAAAAGTCGAAATTTTATGATCTAAACTGTACAATTTCTTGCAGTAAACAAGCTATTTTTTTATTTACGTTTTTTCTTTACGTTGTTTAATTATCATGCAACGGCAGAGATAAAATATATTTTCTCAGTGCTATATAAAAAATGTTATATGGTATTACAGCAATTATTTGTATTATATTTCATGTTTACGTAATATATGTGTCGCGAATACTTTTCCACTTTATCATTCGGCTTGACAAGTTGCAAATCAAAATAGCATGGGGGAGCATATAATTTTACCAACACTTCATCATCGCGCGCGCGCTTGAATTTTATCCGGATGACCAAACCTAACAAAAGTAGGGCGATTTCTTACCCCTAGCGGCAACTCGCGACTGCGACCGTTTCTATTCAACGACTCTGACGGATCGTCGCGGTCCAGACTGTCGGAGAGGGTTTGGCTCGAGTGATTGTAATAAGTCCGAACAAACTTGCGACGCGTTCTCCAGAGAAACTGGTGGGACTGCAACGGTCTGTGCGACTCGAAAATCGCGGGGTGGAGACGACGATAAAGAACGAGGCAAGGAAAGACGGGGAGTGGAAAGGGACAGAGAGAGGGTGACAGAGTTGTCGGCGGCGGCCGATTTCTGGTTCCGGTGCGCTAATTCATTTCATCTTATGCGCACTGAAGAGGCGCTCCATCAAAGCTGGAAAAAGCCACCGCGACAGCACTCCACAGCGCGGAAGAGCGGCGGAGAGCGAGATGACAGGGTGGTGCGGGCACTCGAAAGTTGAAACCGTTTTTGCCTCTTTACACCCAACTGGAGGACAATGGCGGCAGCGACGTCGACCATTGTGGATCGCTTTCGTGGCGTGGCTCCGGGCAACTCGCGTTTGAACCGATCGATTGATACCAGCAGATGCGGCCATGAGAATTTCAATAAATAACGCGAGAACATTGTTTTTTGGAAGACAGATATCCACAGAGAAAATTCTTTTTCAATCTATCAAAAATGCACACGAAGGAATACCGAGTGAAGAAGAGAAAAGAGCAGAGAAAGTACGGTGAATTTGCTCTGCCAGCGAGAAAGGAAAAATTAATCTTTTATGATCTAGCAACAGTTTCCCCAAGATAATAGAAAACAATTTTGTGGAAACGTAGAGAGAGAGCATGAAGCTATATCTTCCCGAACTCCGTTCCAATTGAGATAACGTTTCGAAGGTAGAAAACTTAAATCGACGCGATAAATCTGTTCGGCACGATAAATTTGTTTTAACGGCGTTTCCGGGCTCTCCCCCGACATCGGTGACTTCACACAAAGCGCGAAACTCTCGAAAGGCATAAACCTTGCGAGCGACAAAGTGTTCCTCATTGTGTCATGGATACATTGTGCAACGGTATCGCAAGAATGCACCGCGCTCGCCTGGCCACTGTCGTGTGTGTATGGCCAATGACGCGAGAATAATTTCGCAGAGACGCCCGCAAACATGATGATCCGTTGTCACCCGGTGTCTCATTGTCGCGAGTTCTATGCGCGCCAGCGCGAGAAGCGCGCGCGTGAAGATCGATTTGCTGCGGCGGTTCGAGGTCGCTTAATGATTGAGGAACGTCGGAACGGCGTCCCGGGAAATAAATTTCTTACACGTTGGAAAGAGTCCAACGCGCACAGTCCAAGTCACAGAGGAATATAAAATAAAATAGTAAAAGTATAGGGAGTGACAGCACACTGACAGCAAGTTTGTCATGTACGCATCGTGATCGACGCTGTTCGGAATTTTACAGAATTTTTAGAAATTTCAAAATGCCATAGTCTAGTATTATTTTCCACGCGTAACTGTAATTATTTGTTAAAATATATTACTTTACAAACAACGAAATAATGCATTAACTTTCGAGAAAGTCACCGTGACGAAGAAATCGATTGCAGTTACTCCGCCTTTTTTCCCGAGGGTCTTATTGTCAGAAAAGTAGGAGAGAAAATTCCTCTCGTCTAAAAATTGGTAACAGCCGCTAAGGGTGTCCCGACAGTCGCGGCAATTTGAGGAAGAAACAATAAAGATAGGGTTTCACCAAGTCATTACATCATCATTACGCGTGGCAGGTGGCGTATCACCTACACGGACGCCGCGCCGGCCGTCCTGTCCACCTTCTTCCTGTGTGATCTTCGCATTAAACCGTGAAATACACACGTTAAACGCACCTGTGTCCCAAGCGTGTTCGCCTAATGCGAGCCGGCAACTTTCAGGAAATTACCTTTGGGACCAGTTTAACTTAACCGAAAACCTGCCCGAGCGTGCCGCAATGGTCGATCGATCGTTGTAAACCTGTTTCTACGCAATGAACGGAAAAACTTCTGCGCCTCAGAGGCGTATCGTAACAAGTCACGTCTACTCTTAGCAGGCCAGGCGTTAATGACTTTGTTATTGTAAAAAAATTGCATTTTGCAAATAACTATTATTCTAACAAAGTAATAAATATACGCGTGTATATCCTATATTAAAAGTTATCATATAAAGTGCCTACAATAACAATTTAAAAATTAAATTGGCTTACGTGTGAATTTTGTATGTCGTGACAAGCGGAACTTTAAAACTCGCATTTTTCGGTCTTTCATAATAGATTAACCGAGATTTATCTTTATAGCTGATATTAAATCACGGACTTTAACTTAAACGAGTTTTAGCACGATTCTGCAAGCGATAAACGAAAAGGTAGGAACTATTGCATTCGTATACTATACGAAGAATAATAAAAGTTATCATACATTTTAACGTGATGCGCGTTATTCGCTATCGCGCATGCAAAGCACCAGATATCATTTAAAGATTTATTTTATATTTTCAAGTGTTTAATTTAACTTTCACATCACGTACAGTCGATTTGCCGGGTTAAACGATACATAGAAAATAGATAGTGGGATTTAGTCAGAAACTTAACATTATACATTCTGTCATTAATTTCAAGATAATATAAGATATAATGATAATACCAGCCAGACATAACAAAAATATATACACTAATAAAAAAATATTAATTGAGACTGATCCTCGGACTGATCTTTTTCTTTCTAAATTAAAAAAAATGCAACAAAAAAAATCGGGCTCAGCCGGGATTTGAACCCGGGACCTCTCGCACCCAAAGCGAGAATCATACCCCTAGACCACTGAGCCGTTCTTGGTACGGAAGGCTTACTTCACGACATCATGCAGAGTGCAGTGAGTTTTATTCATATATGTGTATATGATATTTTTTTAATTATATAAATGCCTAATTAAAATATTAAATTTCGTTAACATCGCATTAATTAACATTAAAACAACAACATATTTGGGCGATTTAGAAGAACACATATTAATTATAATTACCTGTAATTACCACAAAGCTAATTTTGCAATGTTTGCACGACATTCTTTCGTGAGTTTATCTTTATTATCATAAAAGACTGTAGCTTTTAGTTAATAAAAGCGGGAGAAATCTGATACATTTACCACGACAAAAATAAATTAATGAATCACCACGTTAGACGGAAAGAAAGTATTCCCTTTTCAACGACAAATTACACCGCGAACTCGACCGCCATTTGGCCGGGGCATTTATCACAATTAGCGCCACAAAATAGCCACTTAATTTCGGGACAGAACCGTCCCTCCCTCCCCTTCGCGCTCTTTCTCTCCGCGAAAAAAAGAAAGCAGCACCTTCGTTTACCGGCGACAAAAAAAAATACCGGCCCTTGTACCTTTGTTTCGCCGCAGTTAACTCGCTCGTAACGTGTCGTCACCCTTCCGGCAAAAACATGCGGTGGAAACGCGCCGCGCGACAACCCTCATGCACGGCGAAGGGTCGGAGAAGATTTGTGGTCGCGTTGGGTGGACCGCATATAGGAAGGACTCAAAGGGACGGAATCCCAATCTCTCTCTCTCTCTCTCTCTCCCTCTCTCCCCATTGACGTGCGGTCAGACAGTCGATTTTGAATGGACTTCTCCAAAGCAAAGATCGAGAAGGCGCGTTCGATTGTTCGTTCGAACGATGCCGGCGATATAGGGCTACGGACAATCTTAAAGGCTGTTGACTGACAACTTTGAAAACACGTGTATCACGCGCTATAATAACTTGGCAGGTGCTACAATCGCGGTTATAATATCGCTTTGAGGAAACACTTAGCAGAAAGTGTTATATTTCGCTCTAATTAACCTTGATATCCTACATCAATGCAATCTCGTCTACGCAATCTAATGTAGCAAAGACGGTCCTTCTTACTCAAACAATTCTTTTTCATTCAAACGCTTGTTTTATTTACTTTGCCAACACCTAGTACAGTATAGTTTGGCATTTATAATAATATCAATCGTGTTAATATCGCGTTTTGTAATTTTATTATCTAATATTTTTAAGTATTTAAGTCCACTTTAGACTAACTATTTTTGTCAGAATAGTGCCTTGTGACAATATATGACAAATTATTAAAAAATCAGAAATGCACACATATACAAAAAGGTTCATGTATTAAAATGCGCATTTAAAATTACAAATAAAATTCTATCCTGATATCTGACAATGTGTAAATTTATCAACTTCCTACTTATAAGACTTACCTTATAAAGCTCACTTCAGATAATCTATTTATGTCAGAGTAATCCATGTGACAAACAATTAAAGAATCAGAAATGCACACATATGAAATACATATTTAAAGATATTCGTATATCAAAATGCATGTTTATATAAAATTATAAAGTTCTATCTCTCTGTCTAACAATGTGATGTAAATTATATACTTTTTAAAATCTACTCTTTTAAAACTCAGATAATCTATTTCTGTTGATGTAACACATGTGACAATTGAAGGATCAGAAATGCAAACATATATTTGAAGACATTCAAATATATGTATCAAACCACATAAAATTATAAAGTTCAAATCACAGACCTTCTAAAGCACAAACTTATAAAGTTCACTTTCATAATATACTCCAAGTAGAAGTGCTATGTAATACGATAATAAACAGTTGAAGAATCATAAATGTGCACACACATACATATATAAAATATGCATTTAAAAACTCAATGTATCAAAATGTGCACATGACGTGAAATTATAAATAGATTTTTATCCTGAAACCTGAATCTCGTAGATCTCCTAAAATGGACTTTACAAAATTCACTTTTAAGGTCACTTCTAAAGCAGACTTTATAAAAAATTCACTTCTAACAATAAGTTCACTTTTAAGTTCACTTCCCTGTCGGAGTAATTTGTGCCATAACAGAACAGACAATTGTAGAATAAGAAATGCACACATAAAATATGCATTTAAAGACAAACAATTCAATGTATCACAATAGAACATGGAACGGTACATAGAATTATAAAAATTGGATTCTATTCTGGAGTCTGAATTATAGATCCTCTAAAGTGAACTTTGTAAAGACTCTATTTCGACGACGTTTCAGACCATATATAAAATATGCATCAAAGACAAACAATTGAATGTATCAAAATAGAATATAGAATGGTCCATCCATAGAATTATAAGTTAAATTCTATTCTGAAGTCTGAATTATAAGTGAACTTCGTATAAAGACTTTCGACGACGTGTCGGGCCATGTATAAAACATACATAAAAAAACAAATAATTGAATATATCAAGATAGAGCATCGAATAGTACATGCACAGAATTACAAGTTGAATTCTGTTCTAAAGTCTAAATTATATAGATCCTCTAAAGTGAAGTTCGTAAAGGCTCTATTTCGACGACGCGTGCCAGGCCACGCAAAGTACGTGCACGTCATACCGCTTACATAATAATACCGTATTGAATGGTCGTTCATCACGAGATTCACGAGCAGAATAGATGAAAATCATGCGGCGATACAACAAATTATATTCACTCACCGGCCGACGTGCCGCTTCGCCGCTTGTCGCCCCTGCAAACTCGACAGCGATCCTTCCTCGATTGCTCCATCGCTTCCCAGACGCTCCATCGCCGTAGACGCTCCATCGCACTAATTAACACAACACAATTACCGCCCGATTACCTCGCACCACCGACTCCCGTCACAGTCCCGACACGCTCAGTCTGCTCACGGTGCACCGTGACCGTGTAAACAACGCGAAACGTGATCTCCAAGCCAAATTTATCGACACTTATCGCGCGATCGACACCCAGGAGTAATTAACGCGTCGCACTCCGGGACGTGTAATTAACGCGACGCACCGCGACACGCCGGTCAGTTTGCTCGCGAGACACATAACCAACGCGAGACACACG
>NW_020217992.1:167387-170752 GCF_003070985.1 Temnothorax curvispinosus | reverse complement strand
AGTAATTAACGAGATGCAATTAACGATCGCCCGTCTTGTTCGACACTTGTCCCCCGAACCAGTTTCTGTCGAGCTCACGACACACACGTAAACATGGCGATCACCCGCTACCCGCTACGCCGGCGGCCGAACCCGCCAAACGACGTTTCCGCTTGATGCTAGATACTGGCTAAATTCGCACTCGCGGCAACTTCACGATGTACGGCACGGCGACGGCATTCGCGAACGTTCCAGCCTCGCGCAGGCCGAATTAATCCTTTCTGGCGATCGATTACTTCGAAAAATCAGCTCGATGCCCATTTGCCGCTCGATCCGGAGACTCTCGGCGACGTATATTTGCTCCTTTCTATTTAGTGGCTCCTGTCTCCGTATACATTTGCATATTCGCGGATAATAGGCGCGCGAGCGGCGCGAGCAAGAATGTGGGAGCACGAGACGACGACACCGGCGAAGACGGCGCTAATCGTCGCGAGCGATTCGATGACGGTCATAGACTACGCGAGTCAAGGTGAGTGTCGCGAGCGCAGGCACGAAATCATAATTACTCCGTTATTTATTATAGAAGACGCGCTACTCACGTTGAAATTCACGGACGAGTAACCCGAGATAATAGGTGCTTTTCATTTACATCAAAACTCAGATAATTCTCACTTTTGTGACGTCGTTCTATCCTTTTTGGCAATTAATGAATAATAAAGACAGAATGACATCACAAGTGAGAATTATCTGAGTTTTCATGTAAATGGAAAGCAACTAATATGATTCCCGAGACACCGTATCGCTCGAAATGGAAACGATTAGAAGCGACGATGACTCGGCTTGAATTCGCGCCGTCGGGTGAAGCCTCACACCCCCCCGCGATTTTTGTTTCCACTCGAGTGGTCCCGTATATCGCTTCCAAGTACGCGCGCCGCGGCCGTAATGCTCCGAGGTCGTTATTTTGAATTCGGGTGTCAACAAGTCTCTTGGCGCGCTGCGGGCGGTCGCGGAGGGGGAGCGGTGCGATATTACTACGCGAGGAATCGAGCGAGCGCCCGATCGATACGGGTAATCGCTATCGCCCGGTGTCGCCGGTGTCCTTACGCCATGTTGCTCGGAAGGATCAAAGTGATCGCGGCCGGATTTACTCCGCGCATCTCGCCCGTCGACGGTGAATCCCCGCACGCGACGAGCGACGGGCGTGTCGAATTGAGCTACGGCCGATCGCCCCAGGGATGATAATGGACTCCGGGATCGCGGTCAATCCCGTCGTTCGACACTCGCGACCGCCGACTTTCCGTCTTACGAGGTAACGTACGTAACGATGATCTCGCGTTTCACCGCGCATCGCCGATGAATGCGTCGTCGAATGCGTAAACGAGTCTCGCGACCATGAATCGAGATCTCGGGCGATCTGGCGAACTGTTAATTGCGTGCGTTAATTATTTGTTCGTTTATTTAGAATTACGCGTTTGAGTGAGTGAGTGAGTAAAAGTGCCGAGCGAAATGGACATGTGGAGCAGCCGGGTTGTCTGGAACGGAGCAAGGATGAGAAAGGATCGGAGCTTCGATGGCGGCGTCGTCGGGGATTCAGGTGGTGAGTAAACTTAATTGGATATGCGATTAATTATGTCTCTGATTGTTCATTAATTTTGACTCGACGCTATTGCGGTATAGGCGATTTATGCTACTTGGAGAGTAACGAATGCGTATTTACAGCATGTAACTGTTCAGTTGGCATTGCTATTTAAATTGAATATTCCGTATTTTTGGAGTAAACGCAAAAATAAAATTGATTATTATTTTATAAGACGTTGGCGACGATCGAGGTTCATACTGTCGACTAAAATAAAATGTACTTACAGCATGTAACTGTCGCTCAGTTGGGATTGCTATTTAAATTGAACATTCCGTATTTTCGGAGTAAACGCAAAAATAAAATTGATTATTAATATTATATAAGACGTTTGCGACAATCGAGATTTATACTGCCTGCCGAATAAAATAAAATGTATTTACAGCATACGTCTCAATTACCGTTCAATTTGCTACGTAAAAAGAAATTATTATTCCGTATTTTTCGGTATAAAAATATAAAGGAAAATTATTATTATATAAGACGATCCTGCCTTTCGAGTGAAATAAAATCTATTTGCGACATGCAGTTTAATTACCGTTGAATTGGCATTGCTACGTAAATTTATCATTCCGTATTTTTAGTACAAAAATATAAAGTCGATTGTTATATAAGACATTGCGCGAGATCGAGATTTATATTGCCTTTCGAGTAAAATAAGATGTATTTAAAGCACGCGTTTTAATTTTTAATTACTGTTTAACTGGCATTACTATGTAAATTTATCAATCCATATTTTCGGTACAAAAATATAAAATTATTAATTATCAGTATTATTATCGTAAGAGATATCGCAACAGTCGAGATCGTCACGAATTCGTAATGGTAATGTCTTTCGAATAAAATAACACGTATCTATCCTAATTGCTTTTCAATTGACCGTGCTAGGTAGTATATTCAATATGTTACACTTTCAGCACAAAAATTGTACAAAGTTATTGATATTATCATTATCATATTAAACGTCGTTCGTTGAATAATACCTTTGAATAATTTAAGAATTTAAACAACCGTCGTAAATAATTGCCGTTTTTTTTTTTGCGGACGCACGCGATCCTCAGATAAAAGTCGGCGCCCGCAGAACAAAGCTCCCGCGTTCCCGGCTAATTTCCAGCGAGATAATCCGATCTTGGATCATCCTCGCCCCTCGTTCCGCGCCTTTTAACGTCACTTTAACGCCGCGATACCGATCTAGTCGGTTGTCACACGAGACGCGTTTCTCCGGCTCGCGGTTTTTCCGGGAAGGAGTTTTCGTAAAACCGACCCCGCCGTCGTCGTTCTCGCCGAGTCACCGCGCTAATCCTTATTTAACCCGGCGTTTATCGGCCACATCGAGGCGCGCGGGATTAACTTAGACGCGCGCCAGCACAATGGCTCGCACGAGGAGACACCACTTAACGCACCTTCGGCCCCTTCTATCTCGATGCCGAAAACGATAGAGATCGTGAACGAGAGTTGTCAGTGCTTTTGTACCTGCGCCCGCTCGCCAAAGCTTTCTCACTTTCCTTCTTTTTTTTTTTTGTAATGGAAATCGAGTGAGGAATTCGGGTTTGATTCACGGGACTGAGATTTACCTCTCCGATCGACACCCGAGACGCGATTCAATCCGCGGAAACGGGATTAAATTAAAACGTCGATTGCCACGACGTTTCTCGACAATCAGTCTCGTCTCGCGGAGATATATGTCCCGCCAGATATTTCTGTATCCACGTGTGTGTGTGTGTGTGTGTGTGTGTGTGTGTGTGTGTGT
>NW_020217992.1:166065-167287 GCF_003070985.1 Temnothorax curvispinosus | reverse complement strand
TGTGTGTGTGTGTGTGTGTGTGTATTCGCTGCTCCGACGCGGACGGTATAAAGCGTCGTCCTTATACAATTGCTAACGTCAGTGAATAAGATATTATTGCTAACGTCAGTGAATAAGTATACGATTACATTATCCATGCTTTTTAAAAGAAGCTTTTACGCCGCGATTGTAACATCAATGTTTGATGTTACACCAAAAGAAACTTGATATATGAAATCATATTTTTGGATGTTTAATCTTTTTTTAACTGCGAGATAATTCCGGATGAAGGTGGGTATTTTTACGTTGCAGTGAAAGAGTAAATCGTTATATCATTTCTTTTGTATTCCTACTTTGACATTATACATTCCGATAAAACATAACAATGGTATGTATATATAAATAAGTTTTTATGATAATGACAAATGAGCGCTACGTTATTACAATTAATTCCTGTAATAATGCAATTAGCAGTCATTTATCATCATCAACGAGGATTTTATTACTGCATTTCAACAAAATGTGATATCGAAATAAGAATGTACAATAAATGACGATTAAATTCAATCCTCTCTCTCGCTTGCATCGTATAAAATATCTTTCTCCGAGAAATTATCTCAATTCTTTTAATTACTTCACCTAGTTAGATTAAGTAAAAGAAGATTTATTTTAAAGCTTCGTAATTAAAAGATTTATTTTAAATCTTCGTATATCCGGAAATGTGATTCCACATAAAAATTTTCACGACGCATGAAATTTCTTTTAGAAAATATAGATGATATAATTGTACGGAGATATTTTTATCAATTCATCAAGAGATAATTTGTATATTATAAATTTAATAATTAATGTCCGCTTTATCGATCAATAATTCGCGTTAAAACTCAAGACAGAATTTTATTTATAATTTTATATGCCATTTAAAGCTCGCGTTATTAGATGATATATGCAATTCACAGTCAGATTTCAGGATAAAATCCTATTTTTAGTTTTATACTCTGTATTTTAATACATATTTTATATACGTGTACGTTCTGATTTGCTCAATACCTTTTGTATTACACAGCACGTAAAATTACAAATAAAATTCTATTCTGAATTCTAACACGAATCGTAGAATGCTGAAACAGGCTTAATTTCGTGAAATCTGTCAGTTTGGCGAATCTGACGAATTTTATGATGGAAATTGCCTTTCTTTCTTTCTTTCTTGCGTTTCTTAATTTTTTTGCTAATAACGATTAAT
>NW_020217992.1:165129-165965 GCF_003070985.1 Temnothorax curvispinosus | reverse complement strand
TTATGATGGAAATTGCCTTTCTTTTTCTCTTTTTTTCTTGCGTTTCTTAATTTTTTTGCTAATAACGATTATTTAGATAAATATTTGCGGTTTCTCTAAATCTGTCCTTCTGACAATTAAAATTGAAAAGATGACGAGCTCATAATGACACAGATCCACAGTGATCTCCATTTCCCGATTTGGACTGACATGGAAAGACAGTGCGATTAGTGCCGCTAATTACCATCATTCCGGCTCTGATTAAACGACACGCTTGCCGGGCGTATGTCCGGAAGCAGCGATGCGAATCGATCAGCAGAATCGACCATCGCGTGCGTGTGACTTACGGTTTCGAGTGTTGGACGTTTAATGAGAAATTTGCATGACATTACGGTCGAACCCTTCCGCACGACGGATTAATGCGCGCGACTTTTGTCGCATAATAGCGCGACAATGAGCGCCCGGGGCCCGATTCCCTAACCGGTCATAAAAAATCGCGGCCACTTATGTGTATGCTAATTTTATCTGCCGGCGAGACCAATCGCGCCACTAAATCAAAAAACGGAGGCGCGGCAGAAGCGCGAGCTGGAAAATAATTGCGCGATGAGTGGATTTTAGAGGATCGAGCGTGCTGCGAGTGTAACAGATCTTTCCGTCCGATTATCATAATGGCGAGAAAAATCTTATCAACTTCGAGCATGCAAATTGATGCCGTTCTTCATTGCGCATTAGCATATCATCAGATACGAATATCGGAGAATGTAATTTTTTCTTTTACCAACCATTTCCGACCAGAGAGATGGTCTTTTTGTTTCCGAATCGGATAAAATCACCATTCGCGATCTTGTTTCAACAGA
>NW_020217992.1:105207-164729 GCF_003070985.1 Temnothorax curvispinosus | reverse complement strand
GTCTCGTCTCGCGGAGATATATGTCCCGCCAGATATTTCTGTATCCATGTGTGTGTGTGTGTGTGTGTGTGTGTGTGTGTGTGTGTGTGTGTGTGTGTGTGTGTGTGTGTGTGTGTGTGTGTGTGTGTGTGTGTATTCGCTGCTCCGACGCGGACGGTATAAAGCGTCGTCCTTATACAATTGCTAACGTCAGTGAATAAGATATTATTGCTAACGTCAGTGAATAAGTATACGATTACATTATCCATGCTTTTTAAAAGAAGCTTTTACGCCGCGATTGTAACATCAATGTTTGATGTTACACCAAAAGAAACTTGATATATGAAATCATATTTTTGGATGTTTAATCTTTTTTTAACTGCGAGATAATTCCGGATGAAGGTGGGTATTTTTACGTTGCAGTGAAAGAGTGAATCGTTATATCATTTCTTTTGTATTCCTACTTTGACATTATACATTCCGATAAAACACAACAATGGTATGTATATAAATAAGTTTTTATGATAATGACAAATGAGCGCTACGTTATTACAATTAATTCCTGTAATAATGCAATTAGCAGTCATTTATCATCATCAACGAGGATTTTATTACTGCATTTCAACAAAATGTGATATCGAAATAAGAATGTACAATAAATGACGATTAAATTCAATCCTCTCTCTCGCTTGCATCGTATAAAATATCTTTCTCCGAGAAATTATCTCAATTCTTTTAATTACTTCACCTAGTTAGATTAAGTAAAAGAAGATTTATTTTAAAGCTTCGTAATTAAAAGATTTATTTTAAATCTTCGTATATCCGGAAATGTGATTCCACATAAAAATTTTCACGACGCATGAAATTTCTTTTAGAAAATATAGATGATATAATTGTACGGAGATATTTTTATCAATTCATCAAGAGATAATTTGTATATTATAAATTTAATAATTAATGTCCGCTTTATCGATCAATAATTCGCGTTAAAACTCAAGACAGAATTTTATTTATAATTTTATATGCCATTTAAAGCTCGCGTTATTAGATGATATATGCAATTCACGTCAGATTTCAGGATAAAATCCTATTTTTAGTTTTATACTCTGTATTTTAATACATATTTTATATACGTGTACGTTCTGATTTGCTCAATACCTTTTGTATTACACAGCACGTAAAATTACAAATAAAATTCTATTCTGAATTCTAACACGAATCGTAGAATGCTGAAACAGGCTTAATTTCGTGAAATCTGTCAGTTTGACGAATTTTATGATGGAAATTGCCTTTCTTTCTTTCTTTCTTGCGTTTCTTAATTTTTTTGCTAATAACGATTATTTAGATGAATATTTGCAGTTTCTCTAGATCTGTCCTTCTGACAATTAAAATTAAAAAGATGACGAGCTGATATAATGACACAGATCCACAGTGATCTCCATTTCCCGATTTGGGCTGACATGGAAAGACAGTGCGATTAGTGCCGCTAATTACCATCATTCCGGCTCTGATTAAACGACACGCTTGCCGGGCGTATGTCCGGAAGCAGCGATGCGAATCGATCAGCAGAATCGACCATCGCGTGCGTGTGACTTACGGTTTCGAGTGTTGGACGTTTAATGAGAAATTTGCATGACATTACGGTCGAACCCTTCCGCGCGACGGATTAATGCGCGCGACTTTTGTCGCATAATAGCGCGACAATGAGCGCCCGGGGCCCGATTCCCTAACCGGTCGTAAAAAATCGCGGCCACTTATGTGTATGCTAATTTTATCTGCCGGCGAGACCAATCGCGCCACTAAATCAAAAAACGGAGGCGCGGCAGAAGCGCGAGCTGGAGAATAATTGCGCGATGAGTGGATTTTAGAGGATCGAGCGTGCTGCGAGTGTGACAGATCTTTCCGTCCGATTATCATAATGGCGAGAAAAATCTTATCAACTTCGAGCATGCAAATTGATGCCGTTCTCCATTGCGCATTAGCATATCATCAGATACGAATATCGGAGAATGTAATTTTTTTCTTTTACCAACCATTTCCGTTCTCAGAGAGATGGTCTTTTCGTTTCCGAATCGGATAAAATCACCATTCGCGATCTTGTTTCAACAGAATGAAAATCTAATCTAATTGATACACCTCTTCGCGCGCGTTAGATGGGCATGGTTGCATCGTTTCGTGTTACAATGCAGCCTTAGCTGAATGAATATGGTCTTAATTGAAGCGCGAGGCGCAACGAAATTAATTTTACGGACACGCGAAACGCGCCGCAGATTGACGATTTATTTCAATTATACATGTATTATATCCGTGCGAAATAATGGCACCGAATAATCGAATTTTTTAATGTGTCTCTCATTTCGGCGTATCGTCGATTGATTACGATGCGAATTCAATCACACTCGAACGAGTGGGAATCATGCGCATGCAATTTATTAATCGAAGACGTATATAGATTTCTATCGCACGCTACCACAATTATCAGAGGAAGAATTTAAATTAATTTTTGTATATGATACGACTTTTAATCCTTATAATATTACATGACATATAAACATTTTTATTAATATCTTTCAATAAATATTTTTTGTATTGTTGATATACTTAAGTATTTTGCGTATGTACAATGATTACTTTTATGACACTATCATACTTTTCTTCGATATCCTAACATACTGTATTATGCTTACCGAGATAAATTATCGCAATTAACTTTTTAATATAAAACACAAAGTTGATAAGAATAATATATTCATTCCAATTTTATATTATTTTTTTATTCGGACAACTTGAAAAGAAATCTTGCTGCAAATATTGAACTTCTAATTATATCCTTCGATAAAAAAATAAGTCAATAGTATAAAAGAATCCTGTTACAACTCCGTATAATAACACATTAAAACATTCATACTTGTAAAAAAGAATAAAAGGGGGAGCGATCCTGTCACTTCAAAGTCACTCTGTTTGCACTAACACGGGCGATTTCCTTTGTGAAGGAGTGCATTGCGTGTTTCGGTCGCTTGTCGTACTCGAGTAAAAGAGGCGTACTTAATTAATGAGCCCCTTCTGGGTCGCATTGTTTGTCACATTGCGCGTCTCTTCTAAAGCCTTCAGCTTCTGTTTGCAGCTCGATTCGACGATTCGGCCTGGCAAGTGAACCGTTAAAGCCACGTCGAGTGCTTCTCCTCCACTCTCCTCCTCTCTCTGCCGGTTGAGTAGATCAAGTACACCTGGTTGTACATCGATTCGACTTCCTGCGACGTCCAATAAGATCGTTAAATTTATGTGCTCAGCCATTATTCATAAACGAGCTCTTTCAAAAATGCCGTTCTTAATTGAATGTCTACTGCACTGGCGAAATTTTTTATGAAGAAAATATATGACTCTTAAAAACCGGGAGGATAGGAATCTATTAAAATTTGATAGACTTTGCAATTGTTAAATTTAGTATATCATATTTAGTAGAGATGGGATATCTGATTTCTTACGTGTATTTTTAGATATAAAATTTACTTAATATTTATTTTTCGTAATATACATATTAATTTAGTATTAATGCGATTTCTACATAAAATATATAATGCTTTTTAAATAATTTAAAGACACATTTGGGTAACGGTTGTGTACGTAATTGATTACATGAATATATAATTGAGATAGTTATAGGATGTTGATTAGATACGAAATGTTATGTGTTTAAGATACATATTGAGATAAAATGAAAACGCATCTAATCATTCTCTATCATCTTCTGCGCCTTCTCATCGTCTTCCATTCTGCGAGAAACTTTAAAGAGACCTCATTAAAGCAGAGTAGGTGCATTAAACTTCTTGAATCACTTTTACGTAATCTAAGCGGTAAATCAAGGCGCCACGGGACATGTCTGAACTTTCGGCGAAATTTTATCGGGAAGAAACAAAATTTTGCAAAGTAATTACAGAAATCTGTCCCGCGTATATCTTCTAATATGAGCTTTATTAGTTTGCCTCGAAACAAATTGTTTCTCGAAAACCGCAAAGAATTTTAATCGATTATCCACGTCAATCGCCTTGCACAATCCAAAGAATAAAGTAAAGCTAATGATGAATTAGATTAGATGAAATGCGATTTACCTTGATTTCGTAATTCCAACCACGAGGGATATTTCAGTGTAGAATTACAATTTTATTGCAAGGGTTGTTCAATAAAAAACGTTCTTAAAGTTAATTCATGAAAGATATAAACATTTTCGAGATATTTGTAAAATAGCTAATTCGCCAAAGCGAATGTCATCGTCATTGTTGATCGAGTTGTTGATGTTCGGCAACGAACAGAATGTCGTTACCACAATAACCGTTTCGTTGATCTAAATTCCTTGCGTAAAGGAGACGTTTCTGTTCGAGCTCCGTTCGTATTCAGGTACATGGTCTCAGGTTCACGCCCCGTGGGTATTTGACATTGGTTTGTGGTCTTTGCAGTCGGGTATTTGCGTTGTCGAGCATGCGAGTGCCGCCCTGCCAACGATTTAGGAGCGTTGTTAAACGGATTAACGACGGTGACACAATAACTTCTGCGTTTTGACTCGCGATCGATCGACGTCTACTCGAATGAGTCTACTTTTCTCTCTCGTCTCTCTGAATTTCTTAGTACAGACATAAAAAAAACAACATAATTTTTTTACGTGGCATATAAGTATCCACATAAATTAAAAGAATTTTTTAATTGCTTTATCTTTTGGTGTTTGTAAGGCGTTTATTCAAAATACAAGTAATTTACAGCTTTGATGCAAACTAAAATCTTTCGCATTCTTCCGATTAATCAACTTCTGTGTTTCAGAGAGGGACAAAGAAAATGATTGTTGTGAAATCATAGGCCCCCTAGGGCTGTACTAAAGATTTTAATTTCCATGGAGAAGGGTCTTTGTCACATAATTTTATTGCGACACAGGCACTCTAATTGAATATTGTGTCAGAATATTTTAAATTTATTTTAAGGAAAACTAAAAAATATTTGACAAACAGAAAATCAGAAAAAGAAAATACAAAGTACGAAAAATTTTAAAAAAAATTGCCTTCCATAAAAGACCTTACATAAAGGTATAGTATAATAAATGTAAAAGGTGAAACGATACAAATTGTGTGTGTCGAAAAACTTTTCGCATTGTTTTTATCTTTATCTGACCGACCTCTGTACGTTTCTCTCATCGTAATGGAATTTCTAAACGTCGCGTAAAGGTGCAGAAAATTCGTTTGAAAATAATGTGCTATCTCTCAGGAGAGTCGTCTCTCATGAGAAATTACGTGAAAGAACGCGCGATCGTCCGGAAGATGCGAGTATCGCGACGACCAAAGCGAAAACCTTTAAGAACGCGCGTCTCCAGATGACTCCGAAAGAAATTAAAAAGAAACTACTCCGACTTCCTTAATACTTTCATGCTGGTAACCCGGAACATGATAAAGATTTTATTGAACTTTCTGCCACGTTATTCGGTAATGAAATAATGAACTTATCGATTCACACATTTTTTACAAAACAAAAATTGCACAAACTTGTTACATAAAGTTAACAATATTGTTAAATATATTGCTAATATAAAAGTTGTTGATAAAAAACTGTAGATGATATAATAAATACATTTCTCATTTAATCGATATTCATGCGATACGTTCAGCACAGCTTGTATAATAGATAGATAAATATACGTCATATATTTAAACAGTATAAATTTTTTATCGCTTCGTATATTTCACGCGTCGACAATTTAAGCTAGTCTAGCAAATAGGTATAGAACGATATTTGTCAATTATATACGTGACATTTTTATTGCAGCCGTAAAAAGAACGGCATGGTTCCATTTGTCTTCATGTTAATGGAATGAAAAAGAACATGTACATGTATTTCTTTGGCGCGGTTAAAATTGGACAATCGATTACACAATTACTAATAAACCTTTTCAATTTTTTTCTTCTATAAATTCCATTCGATTTAAATCATATTTCGAGATAAAAATGAACAAGTATTATTTCGGAAAGTTTCTGTGTGCAAATTGTAATTTGCGGACTGTTCTATATCCCTGGGTGAATTTCCCTGACCTACTTTTAGCGGGATTTAAAATTTATTTGGCGAAAAATATAACAAAAATTTGCGATTTATTTGACGGGTATTTGCGTGGATCGTAAATTCGGTAGCAGCACAACCAAGCACAACGATTCTCATGAAACGAGCGAACTGTCGTTTAATGGCTCGTTAAAACGGTCGAGCTCGACCTGCCCGACTAGTTCCGTAACCAAACAGAGATCAGCAGTTATGGGGCCTGCGGGCTTACATGGTTATAATTTTTCTTAGGTACATAAAGAATAAAGATGATCGCTCCGGGGGCACAACGATATGTTTCAAAAAACATCTACTACTATATTATGCAAGCCGGCAGCTATTGAATAGCGTATCGGGTAAGGAAGGCCGATATAAGTTCGCAGATTTGAATTTCTCACGAGTTCAATGAGATGATGAATATCAGCTCGATATTATACAATGTACTCAATTTTTACATGATTACACATACACACGCTACAGCCACTTTTAAAAAAGTTTTCTAATAAATTGGTTTAAACATAATCGAATTATAATTTATTGAACAAGTGGAGAGGAAATGTAATTATGCATCTTGATGCATAATTAATTGATAACTACGCATCGGAAATGTAATTATGCATCTTGATATTCTTGATGCATAATTAATTGATAACTACGCATCGCTTGATCTTTCTGACACTCGATTCGACATGTATAATCGGCATGTATTTCTCTTTATTTTTAGTATTTTTAGTATTTTTAGTATTTTTTTAGTATTTTTCCCTTGATATACCCATGTAAATGGCGCGGCCAATTCACAATGGAGCTCGAGCAAACGATCGTGCGCTGTATCCGGCGCAAGAATATCCGAAAGTGTATCGTCGCGATCATGGCATTTGTATCGCCGAGTAGGATTTTCTGTGTGCGTGCGGGGTGAGGAGTTGCGTGTGTTTGATCGAACTCCACCTATTGTGCGCGCGACCCATAATACGCGGCGTCCGTAGGATTCACAGGGCCCCCGTGGGTGCTCTCATTGTTAGCCCCGGCGCGATGCGTTCCCTTCGCTGTGTGCAGAAGTGCTTAATGCAATAATACAATATAAAGATACCATCGGGAACTCGATGGCCCGTGTTCTTTGCTCAGCACACACGAGCCCCGTCCTCGCCCGACCAGATTTTCTTCCGGCGCGCGGCGGGAACATAAATTAATAAGCGAATCGTACGATCGCGTCTCGATCTCGACCCGGACTCGTAAATTTTGTAATTGGCCTCATCAGTCGATCGATGCGCACCGGTGTGCGTGACCGACGTTCGCTCCTCAATGCTACTCGACAGTGAATTACGACGGCGAGAGAAGAGTTGAATCGGCGAGGATTAACTGTGCTATAGCGAGTTCGAAAGGGCAAATGCACCATGGCTTTAACTCTCGCTTTAACTTTAACGAGATTTTGCGGGATCGCGACTATTTTAGTCACATCGCTGTCTAAAGACCTGTAATTTAATGTGCTCTGTTCATTTCTACGCTCAATTTAAATTTTAAGGCTTTCCAGTACTAACTTCCGCATTTAGCATTTCGCGTAACATCACATCGAAACGGCGAGCGAAATTTACTCTCTCTTTTTTGCGTTTTTATGTCTCATTATCTTTCGCTCTCTCGTCAACGCTTTTATTTTAATAATTGTATCACGCGGTTTTACTCTCTTTAACGGGGAAAAATATGTTACCGCGGACTAATGTTTTTAATTAGATGCGAGTTTTATAATTCGAGTCGCAATTTTGCAAGACACACGCGCATATATTGTATAACATTTAACGACGATTCTAACAAAAGTGTATGTTAAAATTGTAAGAAATTTTGTTTAATTTCGATTTTTTCACAAGAGGAAAAGGCGGACTCATCAATTCTCTATCATGTCGCCGCGGTTTCGCTCGCATGTGAATAATTAATGGGGTCAAAGCCGGCGCTCTGAAACGGTAATATGCGCCAGCAGTAAAAGCCGACGAATTCGGCCGAGCATAATTCTCGGTTTATAGTCTGCTGCACAGGTGCAGAAATGGGCAGTCGGATTAGATCCGGAACGGCAAGAATTTATCGACTGTCGTGGCGCCGGCGGCACCGGCGACAAATTTTTATCCAAGTGTCGAGACGTGAGAGTCATCTGTATTTTTTCCTTTCAAGAATTAAGCCAAATGGTTTCTGTCTTCAATGACAAAGTATCGTCACTTTATCTTCTTGCATCTTCAGATTAGGCAGAAAATGTCCTTTAAAAACCATCCTGTTTTAATGTGAAAAGATCTATCTAGAGTAGTAAAAATTTTGGTGATATTTTTATCGAATTTGAAGTTGGTCATGTCTTAGAAAATTAAATAGAGCATTAATCAATAGATTATAGATATGTACGATTTAGAAGATGATTTCTTAAAATAATCTTATAAACTGTGGACTTAACTCACTTCTTTTATTAACAATTTATGTGCATAAGTTTATTACGAAAGTAATTAAGACAAACTTCTAATATAAATATAATGATAAACGTCAAATAATGTAAGTATATTCGTCTTTAATCACAATCAGATTTATCGTATCAAAGTCTTCGAGGCACAGATCGATTTCTCGATCTCTGACTCGATTTTTCTGCCTTGCTTTAGAATTCAACAATTTGTCAGAGAGAGCGTCCCATTACTCGCGTTAATGAAGAGGAGGGCCGGGTCAAGAGGGGTTACAGCTCGTGACCGGCCACCGGGTAAATTACGTCACGCCTCACACAGTATTCAGGTAGCCGCCAGGTGTCTGCGTACCCTATACCAGCGGAACTATCGAGCTATTCGAAAATTTTCGCTGCTCCTCCAGATTTCTTCAATTCGATATTCTTCTCCCGCCAGCATGCCTTTCGAGCTCACGTAGTATGTTTCGCCACAATGTGAGACTCTGTCTGTCCCTAACATGTCGGCTTTGTCGGCGCCGCGCTGTCTCGGTCGACTCTCTGACAAATTGGTTGGATCGAAGGTGAATCTGGTATTTCAAAATGAAAAGAAGTTTGTCCACGTTAGGAATATCGATGCGTTCGGTTTTCGGGACTCGTCGATTTTTATCATCGGTGTCGGAGGTTCGAAAATAACAAGTGACTTCGCGATTGTTACGAGAAACCATTATGTACGCCAGCAAAGAATCGGTACTTCTCAGGAATTTTATTTTGTCGTCGGCAAATGTATGCGCGATAAAAGTTTCACCGTGTTCCCAAACAAGTAGGACGGATTGCAGTGTACGCTATGTACTTTCTCGGGTACTATCCTCGGGTTGAGTAAAAGGATTTTTCAACTAGGCAACGCGAGTTCTTTTATTCGTGTGCCTTTAGCAGACTATAAACTGAGAACCTAAAAAAGCGAGTAGTTTTGAAGCTCTTTAACGTAAACCTCTTAATGGTAATAAAAGGGATTTTTTAGCGATTATTAAACTTTTAATAAACGTTTATTATAATACACGCATCTATTATTTTATAGATATTAAAAATTTCAAAATAATTAAAAACATTCGATTTGAGCACAGTGACTTCTATTATATTTTAAAGATACGTACACTTCAGAATTTTTGTACGCAAAAACTTGACAAGCGTTGTAACTTCATGGTATATAAACCGCGGCTATTCAAAAACCGTTCGCTCGAACCCCGCGAATCCACAAAAGTCGGCGAAAGTCTTTGGCAGCTGCCTCGTTCCATGCCTATTTCCCGCGTTAGAACCGAACGATTTGTCGGACGCACTGTGGAGCCCTCCATCGAGATTCGACATGGTGGATCTCTCGAGGATCTTCGAAAAGCACCAAGGATTTCACGCCTCTCCACGAGGAGAGGCTCCTCGCGAACGGTAAATGTTACCTCGAGTGCATCGCCACCGTCAATGCAACCGACCGTACACGAGGGAGATCTAAAGAAAGGTAAAAACTTACACAAGCTTGTGTGGATAGGTACACGGTAGTTGCAGCTCGTTTACGCAGTCGTTTAAAGAGAACGTATTCGGTCTGCACAGCTCTACAAAACCAAACGAAATTCGCAAGCTAACCGCAAAAGCACGTCCCACAAACCTCTTTTAAGTGCTTCTTTTTTAGAACTTTCGTATTTCGTCGAACTGCACGGTCGAATTTCTTGGCACGACCTCGATCCATAAATCTGCTTCTATTTCCTGTAATACAACTTTACTGTAATTTCTGGACCTTTTAAGACTAGTTATTTATCTTGTGGATTATCGCATATGGCGTTAAGTGGAATTTATTACATGGTATATAAAGTTAATTATCTGTAATGATTAAATATTCTGACATAAATTTTGTTTAATCGTATTTCCCCCAGTTTGTTTTTATTTCACAAAAATGTGTGCTTTAATCAATATGATTATACACTACACGATTAACTGTAACACAATAACTACTTTAAAGTACAATAGAATAACAGAATTACGGGTCGTAGATTCGCAATTAGGGCAGAGTTTAAGTGATTGCGGAGCAGAATTACAATTGCGCAAGAGCCGTTGTGCTCGTATCGATAAACTATTACTAGCCACGAAGCCAGTGATTGATGTGCGCAGTGAGAAATGCTTGCAATTCATTATCGCGAATTATATCTTAAGATTCAACAATGCGCTAATGCACTTCCGCTCATTTTGGTTCATTAATTTAAAAATATTTACGTGGATATTAATGAATTTAATCATCATATGTGGATACTTATTTTGCAATTGTATACTTATTTTGCAATAATTACAAATGATATAACTTGTACGCTAAGAAATTTCTGCTACCACATATAAGAGAATATTCAATCGTACAAAGAAATTGTACATTTTTAATTAAAAATTTTAATTACTTTAATTATATGTACCTAATAATTAAATACAGGAATAAGTGTTTCTTGATAATTTAAAAGATTAGTGAAATAAATTAAAGTAAAGAGTAAGTAAAGTAAAGAAATAGGTTACAAGCTAACTTTTAATTTTGAAATTTCGTTCTCAATTCAGATGCCATTACTTAATTTACTTAAATTTGTAGTTGTGTGTGTAAGCGGGTTAGCTCACACACAATTTAATCACCAAATAACTTCGCTTTTGAGTTAAATCCTCATTTAAATCTATGTACTACGCTTACGACCTATTTTTTTCATCTTCAGATACACTAGATATACCTACAGCTCCGAAAAGACATAGCTTCGCGCTATAAATAGTCGAATTTTATCGAAATTTTAGACTCAGAATTTTCAAAAATTTCTACCTATGAATAGAAATATCATACTTTGCCCGCTACTCTAACAATAAGACATCACGAAAAAAAGAATAATTTCCGAAATTATTAGATTTAGTAAAAAGATTTGGTTCTCGATCTTCTCCATGAAATAAGAAATCAATTTAATTCACATTATATTATATTATAATTATTATATTATATTATCATGTAATGTCTATTTCAATAGGAATAGAATTTCTGGGAAAACAATTTTCTTCATTTAAACGATATTTTAAGTGCACTTAATTTAGATAAGATAATACTTTTCTTAACGGATATTATTTGCTTTACGGCAACATTCAAATTTATTTAAAAAAACTGCAATTGGAAGTTTCATCGCGCAAGCACTACAAAATTCGTATATTACGTATTATTTGAAACTTGTGAAAAAAAGACATAAACTAGCGCGCGGTTTGCGAATGAGAGGATAAGTCGACGGATAAGAGAATAAGAGGTTGAACATATTTTCAAAGTGGACCATTTCTTTCGCGAATAGCATTTTAACCGTAAAAGATTATCTCGCTTGAGCAGCAACTATACCCGACGAAAATCCATGATTAGCACAAGAACAGAAAGTTTTTTTTATCTTAAAACCATATTATCGTATATAAGTTGTCAAAAAGTGCAGGGACTTGTTTCTAAAAGAATATAGGTAAAAATATCTGAAATTATGTTTTAAATAAAAGCTGAGCTTATTTTAACAGCAGTCTAATTTGTTAGTCAGTTATCGAGATGCTCAACATTAAAAAATTAAAATAGTACTTAATTTAATCGAGAAAATTAATAGGTATAATATTTAATGAAACGTTTGCGAAATGTATATCAGTCTGTTTTACATTTGAATTTATCTTGTAATGATAAATTGATTTATTATGTTAGTGGCAGGTTTAAAATTTCCTTTCAACAACATTTTATCGATACATTAAATTTTATAGAAGAAATACGAGAGTAATTTATAAATTTAATTCGCTTCTTGTTTGTGTCAATTCATACTCACGCTCCGACGTTTAATCGAGGCGAGATGCACATTGCAGCTCACATATATAATATAAAGCTGGCAATTAAGCATGAAAGGTGAACTATTAACTCGTAAAAGGGCGTCGCGACGCGACATGGCGCGTCGGCGTCGACGTCGCGCGTCTTTTAGATTGGCTTTACGCTTCCGGCACGTGATGCAATTTCCAGCAGTAAAGGAAAGACGGGTAAGGGCGACAGGGTCAGTTTTAACGACGGTCCCAACCGATCGTGGTTTCACGTGGGGCGAGTCGCTCCGTCACAAAGGGCGGAAATTGATGAAGCTTCTCTATCCCGACGGTGACGATCCTCCGATACATTTTCGATTCGCGTCCGCCCGACGCGCTCGTGCGCTGGTCCGCTCGAAAGAAATTCTTGCCGCGCGACAAAAAGGATCTCCGCGTCCTTTCTACCGCCGAATAAATCGATTCGCGAAACCCCTGCGGGGATATCTCGCGTGGAATTCCTCACGTGAGGGGAAGGAAACGGTGCATTCTCGATAAAATCGCTGCTGCACTTTTACGCGAGAACATTTTCTGTCTCGCCGATGCGCGCAAATCTCGGATGATGTACCGAGAAAACGAAAAGCGCAAATAATATTTTTGTCAAACAGAAGCTTATTGTGGATCTTCGCCCTTTACACGGCGGAAAATCGAGGACGCGGTTGGAAAAAGAGTAAATGACCCAATATTGCCTTTCTAGAAGGCTATAAAACGCAAGACTGTTTCTTCCTCTGCGTGAAAGAAATCTGTATTTTTCTTCATAGGGACGAGGCAGATCGGAAATTGAAGGATTAAACGTCGCGAAATGCTTTTCGTTCGTTAAATTGCAATAAACGATGCGCAACGTCTTGGAAGAACGATTCTAATAGATTGTATACTTTCAATGTGTTTCGTCAATCTGTTTTCATATAAAGAGAGAAGAAATTGAATACGTATATAAATATCGTATATCGCAAGAAAATATCTCTTACAATCAGTAGGACTGATTGTAAGCTGGGCATGTACGGGGATTCATCTATTCATCGACTATCTCGACTTTCGTATCTACTCGTTTTCATTATGGTCCCGAAGAAACCCGTTACCGTATCGCTATAAATTGTACCGCGTGCCACTAACGACAAATTAAATGAGGAAATCGATCTTTCATGCGGCGACACCTGACACCCCCGTATCCTTCTGCGATTACAAACCTCGAAAGAGTTAAAGTCACAAAGGGAATATCAAGGACACGGCTCTAATACGAAATCGATATTCATAAATATGTAATAAATTGAGTAAACAATAGATTTTTGTCGTGTATATGTATATATAACACTATATCTAACTACTATACATCGAAAAGTAAATATAGGTGAGCTACACATAATACGAAACATATAACGTGATCTTATTTGAGAAATGAAAAATTCAAAAGACATTTAAGGAGAGTATATCCATTTTAAAAAATCGAGTGTCTCTTAAGCATCCTTGCAATATTTCTTCGATATATTTGTTACGTGCAAAATTTCCTGTTCGTATAAAAATTTTCTCACTCCCCTGGTCAGTCCGCATACAAAATTTACGGCGCATGAAACATTGACTCAGTATCGCAATCTACACAGCCATCATTTTATTGGGTTATTAATAAAATGTAAAAAGAAGGTTCAGTTTTATGCGCGGATCGTAAAAGGAGGTAGCACGAGATAGTGTACATACTAAAGTGTCTATATGACTATAAACGCGAGGAAAAAATAGGAAACGTACGAAGAGAAACGCGATACTCTGATCCGATGCAAATTTACGAGAAATTCCCTCGCTCGCGGTCTACGGGTGCTAATACGAAATCAATAATCGACCCCGCCTCCGTCCCGGCGAGAGGACGACGGCGGGCGAGTGACTTCTGGCGAATGAATACGACTTTTCATTGAAACATGTGTCCATGTCTAGATCATTCTTCTGCACGGTTTCTCTGTCTCTCTTGGAACGCCCTAAATTGGACATAAAGACCCCAAGGCCCCGTCGGGATCACCGTTGGACTCAATGATCCCCGAGAGTCCGTATTATTCTCGTAGTAAGTCGCGCTGACCAGATGGTTAGGCTCTTCTTCTTCTTCTTGGCTCGCAGGCTGGACCGTAGTAAGCAGTTCATTCACAAGTGCTCGAGACGTTGCCATTGTAATCTAAAGTACCTGTAACCTAGAAGAGTCCCGACGTATATAGGCAAAACGAACCCACATAAAATTTAAATTTTTCGCACCGCTTGGAATTCTCGCTGAGCTTCCGAGTGTACACAATGATAAAATGCAGCTCGACGAAAAGAGAATAGAAAAGTGAAGAGAAGAGGATGGGAAGAGGGTATCAAAGGGAGGATGGTTCGGGCATTCTCGGGGGTGGCAAAGGGGATTCAACTCGGCGATGGAGGACGTTTCCGAGATGCAAAGGCCAAGTGCCTCTTTCGATTTCATTCATCGGCGACGCGATGAATGGAGGTCGAACGAATGGCATCCTGCTCTGGTAGATATCGTACGGAGTAATAGCCGCTATGATGTGCGAGAAACCGCGGGTCGTCGCTGTGGGTGTCACTTGAGAAGTCGATCCCTCTGCTCAAACCGAACAGAAAGTCTATGAAAAAAGGTTTAAGAGTTGATCCTATTGATTTCCCTGGAGAGCGATTCTGGCGGTGGTTCTTAGAAGATTAGGTGCTACTGGTCAAGTAAACAACCTTCTTCGATCGGATCAAAAACACGGTTAACGAGAAACGAATTATAGAATAATCCACGACGCTGTCGCGAAAGGTGAGGCGATTGTGGACATTGTTGATGTTCATTGACAGCGGACAAATATTTTTAAAGACGCGCAAAAGTCTCTCGAAAAACAAAAACATCTCTCTTCTCTATAAATACCTCGGCATACACATTCGTTGAATTTTATTAATGTTGTTAATCGTTAATTATCTTGATATAAATCTAAAATTAATATTTGTAGTATTGTTCACATGAGATTGCAGAACATCGATCTATTATTTATTTTTCGCTTGAACGCGTGAAAAATGTCACGAGTGAAAATATCGGAAGCGCCCCGCAATTTCCGAGCTGCATCAAAGGGTTTGCCTACTCTTCCCACGAGGCAAGGTTCTCTAATGCGTCGATCGAATCTTATGAGAAGAAAGGCGCCATGTCTAACGATAACACTGCCTACTCTATACTCCCACGCGTGCTACATCATTCCTGATAATAAAATCAAGTACGTAGGTAAACAGTAATTTACGTCGCACTACACGCTACACGTGTGCTCCCCTTTTAATACGCCCACGACGATAGACGTATATCTTTTGATTTTGCGTATTTCTTTTACGTAAACATCATGCAAATAAAAAATGGTAGAGGCGAAGTAAATAACTTGTTAAGCTTCATTAAATATTGTCTCTTTGCGATATGTTCCATCAATAATGATATTCACATATCCCCTTTTGGATATTTAATCCTTATCAAGTTTTTTATTCGAAATGTCTCGAACCCTGTCGATATTTTTTAATAAAATTATATTGTGATACCTAGATAATGTTGCGTCTTTTGAGTTATATAGTTTACATACTCTCTCTTATATATACGTTACTCTATCACTCTATCTTATACATTAGAAAATTTAAGATAATAGAAAAAAATGAATACGGCTCTTTGATACTTCTTAATGTCGAAACTTATTTTTCTTTTCTACCTCGCTCCAAGATCAACCAGCTTCTTTCTCAGTCATAAATCTTTATTTGTCAGAGTTTCTTAAGCTCCACAGGCGACCGAGAGTGCGGCTTCTCCGTGATTCTTTTTGCTGGCACTACTACGAAAGTGCTCTATTGCCTGACGTCTTTGATAAAGTGCCAGAGCCGCGACTTTTAACTCGAGCCATCTGGGTCACGGTCTCTTTAATAAATTAAATAGTCCGTAAAATATAAAATTGTACTTAATTTACATTATTTGCGATAGCTCTTAAGATTTAAGAAGCGCAATTATCCACAAAAATAAATTTCAAAAAAGTAGATTAAAAGACAGTTATGACAAATAAATAAAAGTAGAGAAAATGGTTACGGAGATACCTGAAAACGCGATTAAAGTGAGAAGATAAGTTTTTTATATTTAGCCCGTAAAGCATATACGGAGATTATGTAAAGCTCGGTTACTCAGTACTAATTGTGAAAAGTGCATAATTTATGGAAGTGACAAAAAGCGGGTACTCGCGGTATCATGATCGTGGATAAAACTTTAGAAAGCTGGCCAAACTGGCGCGAATTGTACAAGGGGTTTTACACGCCTTGATAGCGCGTGCTGGTTTCTTCTATCGAGAGCTTTATCGTGAATCATTCGCTCTCTTCTCTCGGCCGAGAAATTGAAATACAAAATCCAAAATTGAAATACAAAATCCTCTGTTAGCCGCAAACTTCGTAACGATGAGATATTGGCCAGCAGTCGGAGATGAAATGTGGATTTTCAATCGATTATCGCAACTTTTTATTCATGTATAATGTTCATCGATAGCGCGAAAAATGACTGGCAAAACGTGATTTGTATTTCACATATAATATCATTAACGACTGTGTTGTGTAAAAGCGGGATTACGAGAATATAATTGTTTCCTCGGAATAATATATTGGAATGGCAAAATAATTTTTATTACACACAATTATTATATGAAAATAGAACACTAGATATATGTTTTTATAATACGTACTGAATTTTATACAATAAAAATATAACTTTTTTGGCTAATATTTTTTAACTTAATAACTTAATGCAACAATTTTTGGTTTCGACAAATACTATCGCATAAAGGTTGCACCTCCATATCCTTTATGATTTAAATTCTTTGATATTTAATAATTATCCGTTGTATTGGATACAAATTTCGAATAATTAATCAACGATGTAATGTATGGCAAGGACGCAAACGAGAGCGAATTCAACCGAACGCGTCATTAAATTCCGCGTCGTTGCGTCATTCGATACCGTTCAGGCATTGGCGCGGGGAACGTTAGCAGGCGACATTAAGTTCAAAGTATGTACAAATTGAACATTCCGGAGACGAGAAGCATGTCGATTGAAAAAAGAGACGCGGTGATGGGCTGCGCGTCAGAGAGAAGCGAATCGCCATTCTTACAGCGACGAACCGCAACCCCTCCGTTTCCTTGTGCGGGGACGTTTATTAAATTAGGTATCAAGGGGACAGAGGGTTGTGTGGACACGACTTGCGCAAACAACGCGGGGGGAGGGGGAGGAGGACAAAGCATGGAATGCGCGCGACGAGGGTGATCCGTTCGATGACGATTGTTAGCCGAGGAGAAGAGAAGTTATGGTACAAATGCATTTCGCGTAGGGTGCTAATAATTACCATGACGGTACTATCACGATTAAAATGCATTACACAGACCATCAGAGAGACACGTTCGTCGAACAAAATTACGACCAGTTTTATCCAATCGATAAAACTGATTAATTTATGCGACTACTCGTGCAGATTTTGTAATTCGAGTATTATTTTCCACTACGAAGCTTAACGCAGGCTGAAACGCGATCGTGTATCTTCAATTTTACCGAAATCCAGCAACACCTCGCCAATTGCGCTCTCTCACACGGTATCTGAAATTAAGATAAAATCATCGTCGAGTTATTAGGGAAAGTCTGCCGATTCATCGCGGGTCGTTGCATATTCATTGCGCCTCGGGAGCTAATAACTTTACCATCATTGTGCTAGAATGCACCCTCGAGTCGCAGTCGGCGGTCACATTCATTTTCCGGCCGAAACTTTATAGCCTCAATAAACGGCATGATATGCCGTTTTGGATATTACGAGGCGAATTTATTGTGACGATTTCTTCCGTGTTGCACGTCGCTAAAATTGATCTAGGCTCGATGTATTTCCACAGCGATTAGCGTGAGGCCAGCACAGATCGATTGTCAAGATCGCTGCACAACTTGCGATACTATGATACTATTGCACGCAATTGCAAGAGGCGCTCTGGAAGATGGTGAAATAAGTTAAAGGAAACCTTTATATTTTTTACTTTTTATATATCTACAATAATCTGGGAATAACGATTCGTACATTTCTCTCGAACATCTTGCAATATATCTTTATACAATAAATATTTTTATACAACCGTGATTAAAATCGGCATTCCTAAAAATGTTAACGTAACTTTCGATTATTATGAAAAGATCCGTCATGAAAATTCACACAAAGTCAAACAAAAAAGATATAAAAACAAAATTTACAACGTGAAAGCAAACTGGCTATCTCCCATTTTTGCATTGAGTTGCATGACATCCATGCATATAGCGAGCGGGTCTTTCTCATCGCTCACTGTCGTTCAATTTACCGAAATCAGGGTTCGATGTATAAACATGAAAAAAAAAAGATAGAGAAAAAGGGAACACACGCTCCAGTTACGGCTGCGAAATTTTCGGGTCCGGCCGCGGGTTCGTTTCGCACTTTCATATGCGCACGCTGTCGCAGCCGTCAACGTGACGCGCGATATATCATAATTTTGTAACTGCTCTCCTCGAATGCGCATGGGGTGGGGGATCGAACATGTTTCCCGTATTCATAACCCGACAATGGGCACTTGAACCTGCCTTGTTAGACGGGAGCGGCGAAGCGTGGAAACTGGGTGGAGCCGGCACATAACACCTATAGCTTTCAGAACCCGTTGCGCGTTATTGATGGTCCTGCGGATGAAAGATCCTCGCGTTCATAGCTTCTCCTCGATGAGAGCGCGAGATCGTCGATCGACCGCGTCACGATTGCGAGAGCTGTCTCCTCAAGGAGGCAGGAAAGCACCGACGAACGGTGTCGGGAAGATGAATTCGCAGGATCAAGCCTGTGATTTTGCACGTGTGATCGTTCAATCATCACGGCTCTTAATGACGCTTAATATCTCCCGCTTAATTATTTGCAGCATCTCGCGATTAATTTGTGTTCATATTTTGGGATTAGAATAATTAATTTAACATTAAGGGCCGGTTGTTCCACCTTTCGATAAATCTCGGCTTACTCGACAGATTACTACCTATAGGATAAATCTTACCGGGTAGTTTACCAGCTATTTAGTGAGCGTTGTTCCACGGTTATTAATCCTATACAAATTCTATATTATCATATTCGTTAAATAAATCTGGACGTGGACGAAATGTATATCGCTTGCGAAGCACCACTATATATATTTCTTCATCAGATTCTTCGTTATCATCTTCGTCACCATAAAGAAATTGATTTTCGCATAATCCTGGTTCCATTTTCGATACCGTCCGATATCGTCCGTTCGATAATATCCAAATTCTTTATCGCAAAATATTAATATACAAATGCGTGAAACGTCAGATACACCAGCGCTGCGCATCTCCCGCTGACGGGGTATGATTTCTAATCCCACTACGCATTTATCTGTCAGATAAGTCTTACACGGTACCCAAAGTACCGTGTAATTTATCTGTCGATAGTGGCCATTTATCAGGAAGTTAAATTTTACCGAGAAATGGAACAACGCTCTACAGACATTTTATCCATCAGATAAGTTACCAGATAGTTTATCTGAAAGTGGAACAACCGGCCCTAAACGTTGTATATAGGCAAATATGATATACTTTTCCTGGAAATATTTAAGTTGTGAAATAATTACTCTAGTTACTTGATTAAAAAATTTCTAGGATAGTAAATTTACATTTAGTACACTGAGAAAAAAATGTCGTTAATTTGACTAAACTCGTTTAGTTGTAGTGATTTGTTTAATGCAAATATTAATATATTTAAATCAAATATACGTGAGTAATATTAAGAAATTCTGAATTTATTTCAATATAATATTTTTTGAATTAACAAATGTTTGCTTGACAGCCCGTGACCGCTGCATTTAGTTAAATCAAATAATATTTCTTTGAATCAACGATTTTTTTTTCTCAGTGTATGAATGGGGGAGAATAGGATTCTGATTAATTAATAACGGCATATCTGAATCTCTATATAAATGGGTATCGGAAACAATGTTGATCACTGTACTGTTATGGCATTAGAAGATACTAACTGTTTGCACGGTATTAATGTCTATCATGAATACTATCGTGAATAAACAATGCTTTTAAGATTCAATTTTCCGATGAAGTTAATCGAATAACTTCCATTCTATTCTATTCTACATTTAGAATTCTGTATAGCTAATCTAATTGATCCTGATTGAAACACAGTGCAAGGAAATTTTTTTATTTTTGTTGAATTATTTACTTTAAAACATACTGATTAAACTTTTTTATTGATGCACAAGTTATAAATAAGAAAATCATTACATTTTGTTATCACTATTTTATATTAAAAAATCATGAATCTCTTTTTGATACCTCTGCTTTTGTCCGTGAAGTAGATATAGAGATGTCGCATAATTCTCTAACATCCCTTCTGGGTACACAAATTGGTATCACGAATTAAACTCCGGAGAACTCGACTCTCGGTTGAAATTAAGTTCGCTATAGTTACTTGAGGAATTGGTACAAGTAATCAAGTCCGTTTGGCCAATCAGAAGATATATCATGAACCAAATGCATGAAGTTAGATTCCCAGGCACTAGTATTTCACTTTCTCGTGTCAAACAATCTTGTTGCTCCAAATAACATCATTTATCTATCCATCTCTCGATGTTTGTCCTGTTGCTCCTGCATATTACAATCCTCTTTTCACATTGGTATTAATGGTTTATATTTTTCCAAACTTACACAAATATTTTTCAGCCGCATGACATTATTTCAGAATTACGAAAATTCGCTTTAAAATGTCACGTTCCGCAAAATGTCGCTCGCAGCGTTTTTCCATTTATCGATGCAGTTCTGCAACGAGATGCGTCCTGACACGCGCAAATAACGGGCGAAGTCGACCTACGCAATCGGCGAGAAATTGCATGGGGTTAATTCTTAATTAAATTGCGCACGCAAATTTGTTCCGTCATGGGACACTCCCTCCTCGTATTTTCCGCGCGCACCTGCACACCCCCGACGACGCAACGCACGCCACGTGGAATCCATAGAACATCGGGGCATCCACGGCGAAATAGAACAAATAGAACAAATACGCATCACCCGAGCACGTCCTCGAAGCTTAAGCAATATGTGTCCGCGACCCTAAAGCGCCGCCTCTGAAAAAGACACAACGGCGTGCTATATTCGCGGCACGTTGCGGCCACATCACTGGCGTAGAATCGTGAATTACTATTGTGCCGACTTCGACCGCTCCTCGTGAATGGGCCGCGTATCCCGGGAGACAAACGAAGAGAGATTGCGTATTTTTCGTTCCACGAGGTGTGGCAGACATCCCGCTACGAACGTTAATTTAGTTGTCGGAGTAATAGGGAGTCTTTATCTTAATCTTGGAGAAACTCTCGAAGAATAGACAAATAGGTTCTCGCCTGACATATCAAATGGATAAATGGCAGTGAGAAAGAGAGGGATTATGACAAATATAACAGATAAAATTATAAAAATAGTAAATAGAGTAAAATATAAATTGATATAAATTTATTTATTTATAGGATCTCGAATGCGACATTCGCATCCGAAGCAGCCAAATAGCGAGACAAATTAATCCAGAAAATTCAATTTTTTCCACCTCGGCATGACGTTAAATATTTAAATCGATTTGCTCGATTTGTAATTTTCGTCCAAGTTTGGATGCAAAATAGGTGTTGTAGATGCGCGCATCCGACGCCGGATGGCGTACGGAAAGTCTTAGCTCGAATTTCATGATATCGTAAGTCACATGAAACAGTTACGGCAGTTTGAAGGCAGTTTAGAGAACAGCGTGCACGTACGTTGCAGTTGCGATTGGTACGAAGCAACTGCGAGACTCGTAACGCGAGTCGACTCGTAACTCCGGTGAGGTCGACTTAACACACCGACACCACTGCAATCGGAACACGCGGGGCCCGCGGGGCGCGGACCGTACACACTTTCTCTCTCTTTATTCTTGTTCTCCTTTTCGCTTACTCGCCCTTTGTACAAACTGCACGTGCGCTCTCGTCATGGTCCCGGTCGGTCTTCGACGCAATGGCGCGCACGTTAATGCGCCTTATATATCGATATCGTGTGTGCCGGTACTAGATACCGCGTAACAAGCACCAGCCAGTAGTCGGAGAGGCGGAGGGTCAATCTTCGTTCTATACGCTTTAATGTGGGTAACATTAGCACGCGATGCACTATACACGCCTGTTTGCATGATTGAACACACAATCGCGGATAATGCAACGCCAGCGATGCAATAGTTATCATTCATCCTTTTGCCCCAAAATTGCGTTCGGATCGGTGAAATAATTACGGTTTGTGTTTGCTTTAATTACTTCTAATCTATCGGATCGCATTTCCCGTTTATTCAGATAGAATTTAGACACAAAAGATACAAGCTCGAACTTTCAATAACATTAATTCTCCAAAATTGAACGTTTGTAGGCAAATAGCAGACGCTAGGAAAAAAACTTACGATGTCCCCCAATCGAATGTTACATGTGTTACGGTTCAATAATCCATCACAACGACATTAATTTTACGTAGGGGTGTTGCTGGAGTGTAGTAAAAAGATGCGATGTTTATGCGAGAAGCGTGGCTACACGCGTCGGAGGAAAAAAAAAGTTAATGATTTCTCGTCATTCTTCGAGAAACTGCTGTTGCTGTCACGCATCTCGATGAATGCAGAGGTGACACACGGAAATGAAATCGTCATCGATCTCATTTGAAAGTTGCCCGTACGACAAATTCGTATTAATGACCAGGCACGTTTTTTCGTTTCTACGTTTCTGCATACTCATCACCCGGCACAATGTCGACGTAACAGTTGCGAACGATCCCGGATAGTTCTCGGTGTAGCGGGAGTTTCTCTTATTGTCGACTTCAAATTGGTCGGACATCATATGTCGCTGAGCCCGGCGACATTTGGACCACTGTCATGCAGATTCGCCGACAATCGATAGGCATACGGCTGCAGTCCAATACGACACATCCAATCACACGCGCCATTCAGCTATAATCAAATTATAGAAGGATGTCCCCAATTTGACTAAAAAGAGTATCTTAGAGAAAATTATTACATGTCGGAACACGAAAAGGACGTTGCGCGCGAGAGTCCTTTAGAAAATAATTCGTTGTCCAAACGTACGTTTTCTCTTGTTATCTCTGAGGCTAATGCTACCGCATTTTCTCATTAAAGTTAAAGTTGGATTTTCAGTCGCGCGTTGTGTTTAATGGCGTGAGAATATAACAATGCAACAATGAGGTATTCACGATATTTCAATGCTATTAAGTAATTAACATTAGCTTTTAGTACACGGCATTGCCGGGAAGCGCGACATTACCGGCGCAAATTAAATCGGATTAGAGAACGCAGAAACGAACAAACAAAGGCAGAAACGATTCCCGCTAATGCCGCTCACGAAAACTCTCTCGCGGCACATCCACTTCCCGTTACCCCGATGGGAATTCACCATGGCGTGCGCGATTTTGTTTTACACGGTATCGTAACGACGAGAGAGCGCAACCGTAAAACATATAACAAAATTCCGTAAAAACGTAATGGGAACAGGGTTAACACCCGCCGTGGGATCGGTTTAAAAAAAAAATAACTATCCCTGAATGTTCGTCTATCATTCCCCGTGAGATGATGTCATGTACTGAACAGCCACCCTCACATATCGTACACGTTGCTGGTTATACACATACACATCCACATTCATTCGGCATTATACATGATCAGTCGAACATCTACAAAGTACGTCTGCGTATGCACGCGTAGCATTGTGCGTGATCAGCCACACACACACACGTACTCGATCGAACAGCACGCGGGGCACGCGTCTTCGGCTTTGATGCACAATCAAGTGTCCCTCATTATTGTCGGCGGTTATTTGCCTGGTGGAGTAGTCAATGAGAAGTGATTTAGTAAACAAGTAGCATATTGCCGATGGCAGCCCGCTGAGCCATGTGATTTAATGTTTCGTGGAATACACGTACAGCGTAATAGGTATAACTCGGGGAACCGATTCTTCCGTCCCGGGGATTTTTCTCCCCTTTCTTTGGTGGGAAAACCGGCTTCCCGACAGCACTCTGCTGATTTAAATAGATATCCATCGTGTCGAAATGGTCGACGGTTCATTAAGCGTCATGCACGTAATATAGATAGGTGCTTCGATCGGTTTGTTTGGACGCTTCATATATGCAAAACAATTTCTGTAAGATTAACGCAACTTATGTAAAAGAAATTATTTTTAAATACGTCTCAAATATTTTATAAATATATCTAATATTAAAAGAGATCACTAAAGTAATGCGCGATAATTAAAAAGTATAAGATTATTTTTATTTATATTTTATTCATATTTATATTTAAAATTTTTATTTAAATTCTAGTTCTTTATATTTAATATTATACTTATACCTAAAATAAATTTTCTAAATGTTAAAAAAAAGGAAATGTTTATTTCGCTTAAATGTAGGATTAGACGAAAAGGAAAATAGCTTACGGATGCTAATTGAAACGTACAAGGATTAAAATAAATTGTTTCCATAAAGATCTCGCAAAAATAAAAAGAGATAATTATAGATGGATCTTTAATTAAATCACCTGATCATGACTCACTTTTGTTACATGGTTTTAATTAAACGTGTACTTACGATCTGGCGCCAATTATGTTTTGCGGCTCATAACCGGCGCATTGTTCTCGTTTAATTAAACACGGCTTAGCCGCCGTGTTTTCATAAATTCCCCCACATGCGCGATTTAATCCAAAAGCTGACGGCTTATATAACTCGGATGTACGAACGTAGAAAGTTATATCATGAAAAGAGTGATTCGTCGTGAATACCTCGAGTCTTGGTATTCAACGCCGATAAATTACTCAGTCATAACTTTCGCGAAGTAAAACTCATTGCGGAAGTGTGCAGGCGGATCGATAACTCATCCAAGTGCAATCTGTCTCTTCGCGATGATTGATTATTAAATATTCTATTAATTTGTCCGATATAAATGTTCCATTAATTTTTCTCCTTTTCATGTTCCTCTGTTAAATGCAATATCTTAGTTAAATATCTTACGTATAACGTTTGATTGTTTCACAAACCAATTCTTGTTGTAAAGCCAAGCTTCGTGCACTTGACTACCACCAATTTCTTCATCTTATTGGCAAAATTGAAGGCGAAGCAACGGGGGTAACAACCTACGTTGCTTAACTACCAGCGTGATTCTGAACTATTTCAACCTTGCCACTCCCAACCAACTCTACATTATCGCCTGCACATGACCCAAGTAAACCAGCTCGGCGAAGCTTGGCGCGCCGAACAAAAACCTAGCAACCGCGATCGCGTGTCTGAAACCTTAATAGATCGTCGTAAAGCCGACTTCTCGAAGTGCCAGAGGTAAGAAGGAAAAGGGAAAGAGAGAAAGAGATCATTCGTTAGCCGTTATAAAATGAAAGGGAGAAGCGCACGCGTGTATGTGTGTGCATTTCCAGTAATATGGCTAGCCCGGTAATTTTCCAGGACATTAACTTCATACGACGTATACATATATCTTCGTAGAAGTCGCAGGAAGTCGGGTCAGTTTAACGCTTATGTCACACATCGACAGGGCGGCCCGAGACGCCCTCGCGCTCTTCGGACATCGAGGGTATTTTTGGAGAAGGAAATAGCACCGTTACACCTTCTCCTTGTAGCACGCTTCAAAGACATATGTATGCCCCTTTGTGCCTGTTCGTCCTCACGAGACTCTCCTCATCCTCTCGCGATGCTTTTTTTCCATCTATTCTCCGAGTCGGCTCTTTATCTCCTGTTCGAACGCTACCGACGCCCCTTGCGAAGGGGAGTTCTGGCGCGTGGTCAATTTTATTAATGGCTCACACCCGTGTCGTGGCCGACTTAGGCTTGAAAGATCGCATTGCATCTCCGTTGCTGTATAAAAGATTATAAGCGTTATACGATTGAAGGAGATACTTGAACGTTAGGCAGAATATAAGAATAACTTGACGATCTTTGTCACGCACGAACACACATCAAACAAATCACACGACAGTTTTGTTGAAGTATCTAAAAATTCAGTATCTGATAATAATTTTGTTATCAAAATAATTATGTAGAACACTCAAACTGATTGCTAAAATGTCAAAATTTTTTACGACATTATCATCATACTTTAGCGACCTACTATAGTTATTTTGATGGTGCAGAAAAATTATTTTCAGATTTGTATCTATATAGCTAAATTTTTAGATATTTTAGCAAAACCGTTCTTTTCGTGCAAATTTATGATATTATACATTTATTTTATTAAAAATGCTATTTTCACTTTAAAGTTGCGAATACTACGAAAATTTATTGTTAAAATATAACGTGAAGTTATAAAATGTAAAGTAAACTATATTTTTTTTTAATAACAGGACAAATATGAAAAATAAATAGCAGAACGCACCACTAAGAAAAACCAACAGCAGTTGAAAAGTAAAAAACGACGGAGTGTTGAAATACATGATGGATTATTCTTTTTTCTTTTCTTTTTTTAAATAACATGCGGGAACATTATCGCGCGTGTCCGATGTGTCAACGATATTTGTGGCAATTTTCGAATCCACTAATCCAACGAAGAATACCATCGCTGCACTCAGCCATGCATGTCGAGTCAGCGATAAAAAATGTAACGGTAAAACCGCTCTATAAATCCGCGCAGTTGACAAGTTCGCCAATAAACCACGCTCAACCCAGCGTATGCTGGAGAAAATGGTTCGCTAATTAGATTCGTAATGGAGCACACCCCATAATTTATTTTGCTCGTCGCCGTCTTCACGAAACGCGAGAAAATGCGAGAGATATAAAGAGTGAAAAAGAGAGATAGAGTGAAGAGGTCAGTGAAGAGAATTTCCTTTTTTTTTTCTGTGGCATAGACCTCGGTTTCCCTTTGTATTTCGCATATTTTTCCTCGATTGATTCGATCATTATTCACAATTTACCTGTCTCGGCAATTCCGACGCGCGCGAGCAAACAACGTTTTGTCCCGACACCGTCGGTGCTCGTCTTTCGCCGACATGTGTACACGGTGGCATGCGAGTGCGTGGATGTCCGCGTATGCATATGCATGCATCGACGAAGAGCGGAAATGCAAGCGCGGGCGGTGATGACTTTTCGCCTCGAGAATTCGAACCGCGTGACCTCGCGTGGACCCAATTTGGTTTTTTTTTTTTTTTTTTTTTTTTTTTTGTTTATTCTTTTTTGTGGCTTTCGTTCGATCGTTGTGTCTTCATGTCGATGGTGCGAATGCTATCGTCGACACGTGCTAGTTTTCACTGCAGTAAGCGTTATTGGATCCAAAATCTTTTTCTGAACGCGTATTATATTTTTCTTTTATTTAAAAAAGTATATGTACACAGTATTTCTATGTCTGTAAAACTGAAATAAAAAATTGGATTTCTGTTTCATTCGTTTGACTCTGAAATACAGAAACTCGGAATTTATCTTGAACTAGTCCCCTTGATAGACGGTAGGTATCCCTAAGTTCCTCTTTGATCTGCGCTACTAATAGCGGTACAGATAGGAGATAATTGACCAGTTTGCTTTACTAAACCTCTACGAGAGATCTTGATGAGGAAGTGGTCGAAGGGACAGCTGACATCGTCAGTTTGATATCGTGTCTCTGCATATATTGATCTGGCCACTTCACGTTCGATATGTGGGTCGAGATTGCTCCTGGACAATGTATTTGGACTTGCCAGTATAATTCCAATTTATCTCGATGATATTTCGCAAGAGTAATAATGATCTCGAATGATAAAAATATTTATTGGTTAAGATATACCGTTTCAAAAATAATTATAATTCCAGGAAACTTTTACGCGTATATATAAGAACAGTTTTTTGAAAAAAAAAATCATTTTTTTTTACTTTTAAACTACATATACTTTTTAAGTAAAATACGGAAAGAGGATATGTGAGGATATCTGTATGAGTGGGATAATCTCGTTTGAATTTGGCTCGAACTGCATTGCATATTATTTATAGCAATTCTATTTATTTGCATATGAAAATCAGTAAAGTAAAATAAATGCGATCAGCTCGTCAATAATTTCGCGAAATATTTCGGATTGTCTGAAGCAGCGCATTGTTCTCGTTTAATTAAATCACTTTATTAAATTGCTTTATTAACGCAGTAACACGAAAGAGCAATATAATTTTTGGAGGGAAAATTACATTGTGAAGCTGCGCTGTATCGGTCGAGTGAAAATTTCAATTATCTATGCAATGGTGAATTCGGCGAGATTAAAATAAACACAAACGAGCTGTTGTCAGCGATTCCGCGGGACGGAAATTTCACAATTTGACACATATATGCATTTTATTTATGTAGTTCCTCCACGATCTCGCTTTTATTAAAGATGCATTTTCGTATCGAGAGAGACAGAGGGATTGATAGAGAATGAGAGAGAAATGGACAGATATCAAAACCTCGCGGAATTCTACAAATTTTCAATATAACGTACGTTCAAGTGCGTATTTTACGTCTGCATATGTTGAGATGTCCACACATACGAGGTCCTTTCCGCTGGGCGGCACATATTGAATTCGCAAGTGAGCGAGTTACGCGAATGCAGTTTCCGTGACAATTTCGAAGATATTCTCGTTGATTGTGGAATGCCCGTGGTGCCGAATATCGAAACCGCTTTGTTTCGGGGCTTTTATCAAAAGGATAAAGTTCATCGGATAAATAATCTTGTCGAGCCCACACGTTGTCGACGCGATATGTTTTTCGGAAATATTATCGAAAAATTTAGCTCTCAAAATATCTGTCAAAATATATCCCACGTTTTCTCGTGAACGTGACTGAACGAGAAACGAATAGTGTCCCTTGCAAAATTTAAACTCGATTTTCGTTCAGAGAAAAAAATCAGGGATTACCATTTTTCGCAATTTGAAGCTTAATAGTGTTGCATGTCTCTCCGCCGATACGTAATATTAAGACTAATGGTACCTATTTCAGATTATCCGGATCGTCGACGTAAATTCGCGCGCGAAATGGAGCTTTTATTCCGCGAATCCACGTGAATATCCGATCCGTGGATGATGGTCGCGCCTCTCTCTCGGCCGGTGATTTAAAGTGATATTTACGGAAGCGAATGAGCGTCGAATTTTGTGCTAATCACGTTATTAGATCGCGTCTGTTTGATTCAACCGCAACCGGTGTCATTCGCAGCGGCGACCGGAAACTGTTTTGCCGTGACAGACGGATATTCGATGTAGAAAAGTCGAGGGGCCGTCACTCTAACGCGTGCTGTAATTAGGTTAAACTGCAGCGGACATTTACACGCGCACGTGTGCCCGATCGTGGCGACGGCGGCGGTCGAGGAAAAATCAAATGAGGATCAACCGTGACAAGTACCATGGTATTGTTACCGCGCTATATTTATCGGCGTGTATATGGTCGCGAATTTGTACGCTATTTGTGCTATCTGTCGTCCGATACCGCAATTCTATCAATCGATGATTGGTATAGAATTATAACGGGGCTGTTTGCAAAGGATACCTAACAATATTGCGATCCATGCGTTTATTAATGGCAAATAACAAGGTTATCGGAAGCCTCTGAATTAGCTGTAGTTCCGAGATAGCTGATGCGCGTATATAGCTCGATCCTAAAGGATTTGAATCCCTTTATGAACAAATAAATCCGCAAATTCTATTAAAATGTCGATTTAGAATATCGCACGAATAAACATGTGCGCCTTGAAATTTGCACTACGTGTTTCCTCATTAATCAGCACGCAAAAAAGAATCGATATCTCTCAATTACGAAATACTTGCTGTTGCCCACAATTTGCTTTTTTTTTAAATTAAGCGAATTTAAATAAAGATTCAGTGCTAATGTCGATGAAAAAATAACATCACATTTGTTCTGATTTAAATTTCCGTCACTCAAGCGAGAATCTTCATTTCTTCATCAATCTCTTGTTCTGAAAGTTACTTATCATCCCAGTCAATCTAAATTTCAACTTTACCTTGTCAAAGTTCATGCCGAGTTAAGACTTTACTGTTTCGAGAGTATCAAACGCGCGTGACTGCAATCTCGGAAATCGCCACGAAAGTTTCACCCACATCATAAAGAATTGTCATTGCGCGTGAATCGCGCGAAATGAACACGTCAAAGCCCGCCTGTATACATTTTTGCCATTCCATTTGCCCACTCTCCATTCGTGTCCATCATTTTTTTTTCCGCGTGTGGCTCCTGACCGAAACAAAGGATTGCGGAATACCCTTGCGCCGGAATTGAAAAACTACCGGGGACAAAAGGAGAACGATAACACGTAATGCATTCTGCAACTTGGTCTACCCGCGCAAAATCGGTACGAAGTTTCTCGCGACTAAGAAACTACTTTTCCGTGGAAACAAGTCCCGAGCATTTTTGATTTAGCATTAAAATTCAGGTACCAGAGTTTCACTCTCTTCGAATATTTAAGGCTGCTTTCTGAATAATGCAAATTATATATGATTACTACGACGTAATTCTTCTACGATTTCTGTCTATTCTTATTTGAACAACGTAATAATATAATGTTATTATTTTACTCCAGTGTGTTACAACATATTTTATTTTTACCGATTTAAATGATAGATGTATATGTGGGTATATAAAAAATTCTTTTACTTTTAACAAAAAATGAAAATATAACACATCCTTTTTTTATACCTATTTGACGTATACATTATCTCGACGTTTTTCACATTCTAGTCACGTTCTGGGATTTACATGCTGAGCGTTGTGTAGAAACTGAGCGTGCACCTCATCCGGTTCAATTTATTGAATGTAAAATTTACCGTAAATAATTTTATAATCTGGCTTGTCATAAAATTCTTGTTAAGAGAAAATTGATCCTAACTTACTTGAATGAAATACGTGATATCTGCCACGTAAAATTACGTCGTAAGAATCTTCGCAATCTGGTTTTACATTCCGGATAGACTGTATAGCGAGAAATCTCCATTCATGAGCATCTGGGTTTCATGATCAAGAAAAGTGCCGATCGAGTTGCTTCGTTTAACAAAGAAATACACCTAACACATACATCGAGGTCCTGTCGAAGGGTGAATCTTTAACGGGTTGAAAATGTGTGTGTGTGGCTCCCACGCTTGAGAAATTGCGGTTCACTCCCATCGAGATGAGATATCAGAAGTCTCCTCGGCCTGGCAATCACCTCCGTCCTCCACCCTCCTCCTTTGCGTCCACCTCTCTCTCTCTCCTCGTCAAGACCTAAGAAAGAGAACTAATGCCCAATGATAGCTATCCTGAACGGCGAGAGAACGGAATCAATAAAGCCAGGGCAAGTTTCGCAGCGGCTGTTTCACCCTCTCGTTCTCTCCCTCGCTTTTTTTCTCTCGTTTATTTGATGACGATCTTTCATGAGAGAAACCGATTAAAAAATTTGAGCGTAAATAGAAACTCAATCTCTAATATTTAATTCTGTAATTACAATTTTGCACATGATATTCATCAGGTCGAGAACTATCGACAATATTTTTTTTCTTTACGATTGACGGCAAATATATCGTACAATTATGTTTGACGAACTATTTCTTATAATAGACTTCGTAATTTAGAGAACTGTTTACGAACGTCTGTGGATGTCTGCAAGCTTTTGCTACTGAAAGAATTAATTGAAGGTGATCGCTTTTAAAGCCGTAATAATCTGAAGCCCGGGCTGCATACGGAATCAAATAAGGCAGGGATGTAGCGAGCAACACGAGGTCGTCGTCACCGCAAGTGGGATGCTGCGGACTTACGACCGGAAGCTAAAAACAGCATCGCGGATCGATGCTACTGTCTGGTTCGCGTAAATTCAGGTAGCTCGCTGATCTCAGCGTACACAGTTTTGTCACTTTGTCTCCTGCACTGTCTATTTCTCAATAGCCCGCGGACTCCGAATTAATTATCCTCGATGGATTTTGTCGTCTCTAAATGAAATCTCTCTCTCGATCGTTCTTTAAGTGGTTTTTCCTGTTTATATCACGTATCTGAGATACCGTCTGAAATACCGATAAAACACGCATCGTATAAATAGGAAGTTGTAAGAAATCAAGTATACAGCAGTGCGCATTGTCAGCCCCGTTTGTAAAACGTAATACGCTTCTCTGAATATTTTCTCTCCCCGTTATCTCAGATCGCCGAATTTCCGCTCTGTTTATCCTCGTTTACTCTTCTACGGCAGAAACGAGCCAACATGGCGACTTTAATGTACTAATGCGATTCAACGGCGAGTTGGCCAGTGTGTCGTCATGGCCGGACGATGGCGAGCGAGATCACAATTCCGTCACGCTTAAAACACGACAATGGAAGGGAAATGTTGTGGTCTTAAGCCAAACCCTATGCGGAGCCCTGTCCGGTAGAGGATCCGGTTTTCCGGGTCGTTCCAGCCATCGGATACACGAGGTGCTCTTCACGGTAGGCGTGGTGCCGAGAGCAAATCGTCTTTCGATGTATGCCTGAATGATTTCGAATGGGAGAAACCAGACGAAGGAGAGAAAACAAGGGGTTGCGGCGTGTAAAAAGTGCTCGAGTTATGATCTCGGTTTGAAATACTTGTTCCGTTTTCAGTATGGGTCGCGACGCGCTAATTTATTATCCGTCAAAGGCAATCGAAAAGCTCTAAACGAAACGTATACTTTAGCGCTAAATAAATAAATATTCAATATCAATTAATAATTAATTTGATTAAGCCTGTATCAATTATTTTTCGATTAATCATTTTTACACTTTATTACTTTTTGTAATGTACGCGTGCGCAAAAGAAGCAGATAAAGTAATCATCTCCCATCTTCATATATACGCATTTAGCACTGAAAGTTCATATTTCAAACGATGCACATTTTTCACGATAAATAATATAAATCTTCAGAATAGTGAAGACTTCATTTTTCATTAAACGAAGAAATTTCTTACGACGTTCAGATGCATTTTTTTTCTCTCTTGCCCTCTGCCGCTTTCTGTTGCTGTTTTAACTCGTTTCACTTTTCCCAAGTCATTTTAAGCAACGTCTATCCGAAACGGTATAATTAATGCAGGTGCTTTCTCATTCAAGTAGAAACTCGACTCCGTTGCCATGCAATTTCGCGTCGCGTCGCACAGAAGCTATAGGTACCTACACATAAGTACGAACAGTGAAGAACGTGGAAAGCAAACAATTTCTTCGGATTTAATTTTGCGCCTCTAACAGTTCGACTTAAAAACAAAACTAGCGCGATAGTAATATCAATAATGATTAAGAATCTCATCTCTTATCGAGGGAAATTTTCCGCGTGCTTTCTCTTTCGATGAGGGCTTCTCGAGGAAACTTAAACCGACGTCTTATCTCTACCCGGCTTACTTTTAATCTAGCCGGATCGTCTCACGTTTAATCCAACGCTGCCTCTTTTTCCCTCTTTACCGCTCCCTCTGGCCCTTCCTTTCCTCTCGTGAAGGCATTGGAGAGGCAAGAGTTACTCGAGGAAGGAACGTTGTCGTCGTCTGGCAACCGCGAACAATGGCCGATCGTGAACAGAGTTCCTCGACACAATCGACATCGGGAATCAAGGTATTGTCGGTGCTTCAAGGTTTACCCATCGCCCATAGTGTATCCTTTCACGAACGATCGATCGGATCCTTCGAAGATATGTACACGTATATGCGAGAACGAGAGCGATCGCGCGAGGGATCCATCTGCGCGATCTTCGAGCCGACCCGAACGTTCCAAATGGAAGTGTCGGTCTACGTGAGGGACGGATCTCTTCTCTCGATGACTTAATTCGTTTTGACATCGCAGTTTAACCCACCCGATCCGTTCCCCCGCCGGACGACAAACGGTCTTTTCTTTCTCACTGTTATTTAGTAGCTGAATTAGAGCGTTGTGCACTTCGGACAGATGCCAGATCTCGCGATAACGTCGGACCGACGCAACTGGCTCCGGAATATAAATATGAATATTGACTACATACACCGGTTGGTTGGAAATAATGCAGTGTATATATATATATATATAGATATATGAACAAATTAGCAAACCGTATATCTGTCGATCAACTTGCAAATATTTTTTTTACAAGTCAAAAAAAACATCAATCGTATTTGACGATTTAATTTAGTATCACCCCTATATTTATCCGTTTTAGTATCCAATATGGTAGTAATACGATCGCACGTTATGCTCTCTAATCAGAAAATCTAATGTGTATAATCTTCAGCAACGTAAATTGCAGAGTGAATTAACTACTCGCGATAAAATCTAAAATGTTGGCGTTTGCCCGAGCCGATAACGAGATAAAAATCACATAATAATTACTAGAGCTACGTATTATCTACATTAGCTTACATATGCGATGTTTAATTTGATTTCTATATTATCAATAGTATTTTAAAATACTTTCCATTATTATTATTTGCATAATAAAAATATATAAAACATATTTAAAATAATCCTAGAAAAATAAATTAATATTCCAAAGAAGTTTTTTACGAACTTTCAACGTACCGATCTTCTTATATTTAGTTAACTCATTGGAGATCTCTAAATAATATTTAAATAGCTGTAATTGATATTTAAATACTTATATAAAGATACCGACTGAAAATTTAAGAAAGTTTTCCTGATTGCATTTTTCATTATGATACTCTCAAACTTTTGCCGATAATTGAAATGCTCATCTTAGTTTCTTGCTCAATTAAAATCCTTATCATTTATCTTCTCGAAATTCATTAAGTTCAAGCGAGGCAACATCCATGAGGTTATCGGTTTAATGTCCAGATGTCTATTAATCCTAAGTGCCTGACCTAAATTCATCGTATACACCCAAGTTATTAATAATTGTCTCCGCGATATCGAGTGAAATATATCGCGCATTTATGTTTACATTCACGTACTTTATCAAATTATTATTCTATGCTATTGTACATCGGACAAATTCACGTGAAGCCAAGGCAATCTTCGCAGTTCCCACAGCTTCGATTGCCGTGTCACAATAAGGCTGCACGAACGATTAACGTTCTGTCACAACAAGAACGCGCGCGTTTCTGTTCTTGGACACAATTAATGCCATCTCTTTTGAGGTTTCTCCATCGGCTTTGTCGAGCCCTTTTTCCAGGTCGTGCTTTAGTCACGTGACGAGAGTAGAATTGCCCTAGGGACGAAAGAGAATCGCCTCGTCGTCAAATGTCAACCCGTAAACGCAGCCACTCGAGTTACTCAAAAGAGAAATACGAATCTGGAGAAGCAGTTGCGAGAGGTTCGCATAATTTTATCACCGGTTCCCAGCAATGAAATTTATGCCGGCTCTCCGATAGCAACGACGTGAAATCTCGTAACGAATTTACACCTCAGCTGACGATTATTAAAAAAGGAGAAATCTTTTATTGTATTACAATAGATCGTTGTAACAAATTGCGGCCTTATTCTTTATAGATTTTTCTTTTTTTAACCGAAATTTTGCCATATAATAATGTCTATTGGATAAAAATAAACGAAACAACCGTGTTACGTTTCTGTGCGTTTAAAAAATTCTGTTGGCGATTGAAACTGTTGCGATAAATCGTGACGAGGTCTGTCGTAGCAATTCAAATACTCTCGTGATGTTGATCGTGGAAAATTGCAACAAGCTTCTGCTTGGTCACCATTGGCAATTTCGATGCAATGCGCCACAGTTCTGAAATTGCCAGCTTTACCGAGATGGGAAATGTTGGTCTCGAGTGGGGAAAAACTGTGGGGATGTGTGCTCCGTACCGTCTCGACGAATAAAAATACAAATCGGATGTGAAAATAAAATATGATGGGACGCATCGGAGCGCGGAAAGGAACTTCAAAATCAATAGAAGCCGATACCAGGTCTGTCGAACTTGTTCTGGAAAAGCGTATACGAAGTGTACAAACTGCATCTACATAGAGTTCACAATTCGTCATCGATCGGCTTTTACGCAGCCCATCCCAAAAGTCACATATACTCCCCGAACCTGAAATTGAAGGCAGAAAACCGAATTGAAAAAAGACGATAGTTTTTTCTTTATTCGGTACATTTTTTTCTTTTTTTTAGTTCAGACTTGTTTACCTTGTTTTTCCAGTGGATATTGAGAGTAAAATGCTGAAAAAATAATATCGCTTAAATTTACAGTCAGCAGTAGATACGCATTTGCAATGCAGTCTGCAAATTGTCGTTTACGTGTATCCTCTTTTAATATTTATCCCGTGGTCGTTGAATTTTCGACTTTTGTAGTAGATATTTAAAATCATAATTCTGGGGCATATATCGTGTATTACACATGCGATGCGTCACGTCGTCGGTGCAATCAGCCACATCTGTCATATTTTCGACAATCAGCTGCAACTGTGCCTGTGCATTTGTCGATACCGCGTGTGAATTAGAATAAATATTTTTCTTTACGTTGCGTTTTTTTCAAGTCCTTCGTCGCGACGCGCGGAACATGTATTCCGAGATGTGTATTGACAATTGTGATCGTACCGGCGAATCTCGGTGAGAAAACTTTCGGCACGCCTTTCGAATTCGGGAAAAGGATTTCGAGAGTTCTCCCGTCGTACGCATTTCGCGAATATACTTTGCAGCGATGCAGATTTACATTTAGATGAAATTCTATATTTTCACGTACAACCTCCGTCACCGTCGCTAGGACCGCTTGATAACTCGGCGCGGATTTATCGTTTAACTAACAGAGAATAAAAAGGATTTATTCGGCTATTCTATTTTGTCAACGAGTCTAAAAATCTATATTTCAAAAGTATATGCAGAAGATCTTTGATTTGTTTAAATCACGTTTTTGTAAAGATATTATTTATTAATAATTAATTACGTCATATCCTTTTATTGCCTGATATTAATAATTTCAATTACAAATGTAATTCATTTGCCAACAATCAAATTACTGTCCAGCGTGCATTAGTCCGAAAGCCACATTGTTTGTTAATATATTAGCGAGCTATCTCTACCCGATTACTTTGTCTCCTGACTACGTGTATGTAATAATGGCATTGTTAACTACTGTATGGACAGCCTAATAACCATTTGGACGCATGCAACTATGATAGAATTATGCGTCAGTAGTGGGCATCTAAACATACGTGATATTCCTGTAGCATTCATAACAATCATCGACGAAATATTCACGAGACAACGTACAGTTTTATAACAAAAGCATCTTCTTTCATTTTGAATTTTACGTCGAATTTTGCATATCGATAAAAAGTCCTTTCGCAATTAATGAACCTCTTGCTGCACGAAAGTTTGAAAAACATTGATAATTTTTTTTTTACTTTTGAAAATATTCCTTATTTGAAGTGACAATGGCATAACATAATTAAAAATTAATAAAGCAGAATAACATTTGCAAATGGAAACGTACGTCACAGGGTAGAGTATTTCATAACTATAAATAGATAAAAGATCAACAAACATCTGCTGCAAAATTATAAACTAATTAGGTGAGTAAAATAATATATTTGTCGACAATTTATTTTCTCTTCGGTTTTAAACGAACATTCACGAGCTCACGTAATAATATTCCAACGAATGGCTACACGAATGTATAATTCTATGGGAACACTGTCCTCGTCGAATAAATTAATCACGACGTTAATTGAAGCGATGACTTCGTTTAGACCAACATCAGTCGGCATTACGAATTCCGACGGCATTCGAGCCTTTCATAATTATTTTATGAACGGACGATACCGACAGTATACAATACCAAAATTATTATTGTACGCAAAAATCGATATTTAAAGACAATTAAATGTTTATTTACGATGCACGTGCTACACCGTACCTATTCCAGCTAATGCACCAAAGTATTCTTGGTATGTTTTTTCTGAATTAGAAAAAAGAATCTACGTACTAAAAGGGTAGGAGTGGGCAGTGGGCACTTTGTGAAAGGAAAGGACGTGGTGAATGTGATACTGTAAAGATAGACGGCGGGAGAGTCTGTTTGCAGGAGAGAAAAAAAAGACTGAGCCGCAGGTGTCACTGTATACCATGTAGACATTTTATATTTTCAGCACTCGGCGGTCACGTTATAAATAGGTCACATGTTATGAGTCCACCATACTGCTTACACACAGTCGCTTCTTTTACAGTATACACTCTATATAAATGTACTCGTACGGTTATCGTTTGTTTTACAACCTCGATATTTCTACGGGGAATACATAGTAAATGTATGCGTGTCAATATATTATACGTTACGTTATGTTTACGCCTCTCTATATCGTATGCATATTATACAAATGTGTGGTACATGCACTGGCACTGCTCGATTGTTTAGTTGCATCCTTCGTCGGGGTTGCACGCAGGTATGTCTTCAAACACGTTCCGGTTATTTGTACAGGCATCTAATTACATGTGAAGAGACGAAACAGCATTGTTTATTTTACTCACGTGCCTTTATCTCCAGCTCTCGATGTTTTATCAAAATATATTCGCGAGGTTGATATAAATTAATTATCATGTTTAAATGAAAGCGTCGATGATAATGACAGCACATTACGTAACTACGATATTTTTTTTATGTATTTCTTTTATATAAATCAGGAGTCAATTATAACATTAATCGTTCGGGAAATTGTCTAATATTCGCGAAGCACAGAAGGATATTGCGCGTCGATAAAATTGCGGAATGTAGATATTATCTCGGAGAATGAGTTTCAGCGGAATCGCGAGAATATCCGGATTGCATAACCGCCGAGATACCAAATAATTAGAGCGACGACGAAATTACACAGCGGGCGCGCTTACATCTTCGTGTACCATCCTCGCTTTACCTGCAACGCAGAAATGTTTCAGTATGCAGTATGCACAATAAATCTTCACGTATGTACACGCGCCTGCAATATGTGTTACGCGAAATGTTACATCGCGCAAACGTGATATCGCGTCTGTACGGAATTCATCTGACGAGAAAGACTCCCGACGGAAGTCGCAAACATCGCGCCTCGTTAGGGACACGGAGGAGGTTTCGACAAAAAACCGGAACGTGCTTCGGGGGAACGTTCTTTCGCCTGCTGCGATGAGCTTAGAGCTCATTACAGGCAGTTGACGATCTGCGCGATCATCACGTTCCCGTCTTAAATGGCCGTTCCGAAACGCGCTAACAGCACTAACAGCAGTGCGTTAAAGAGGAGAGGCTTTTCCTGGCGGACTCTCTTGTTCGTCCCCAACTCAGTTTCCGGAAGCCCATTATACAATCGCGCAAATCGCGAGTGCTACCTGTATTCCGTTTCTGTAAAGATACTTTGGTCCGTATCTTCGTCGCTCATTTAGTGCTAAATGTGTTTTGTTGCGTTTCTGTTTTTTTTTCTTCTTTATTTAATAGATGAGCTCGCAAATGGACAGCCGCAATTAGCGCTAAATGTGCGGTAAGAATGCGAGCGTTCGTAATGATTCGTAACGTATTTTATCGATGATGTGGCTACTTTTTAAGCGATATGTCATTTTGAGTGAAGTTTAGATTACGTATTACCGTGCTGACTTAACGTTACGACGACCGGAAGACGTCTATTTGCGTCTCTTAAATTTGGTAGATCGTCGCAATGTTAAATTACCATGGTCGTACAATATTTTAATGTACGAGTAAATAAAACTTAGCGACTGTTTAGATTTTAATTTTTTAAATTATTTATACTAATTTTATAATTAGTTTTCTAATTATCCACATCCACGCGATTATAAAAAGAACGATATAATAATACAAGACATTCCGCAAGAATTTTCTTGGCTTTAAAACGATAAGACGAACGAAGTTTTTAAAATTTGTCCTTTGAATTAATTTGTCATTTTTAAATAGATTTCAAAAAAAGAAGGTATCTATGCTTTTAACTGGTAAATAAAGCGCATTTAGATTGAACCTGCCGCTAAGTTTATCATTGTTTATGTATATATATATATACAAATGCGAAATATGATAAAAGATATGATTAGGCATTAGAGTTCGTTAAAGCTGCGTACAAGACTTGCTTGATTACAAGAGGACCAGGGGTGTCGTATATGTATTATAGCGTGACTTATGCTGATTACGATTCAAAGCCGTGATTGGACCCTTCAAGTCTTCGTATAGCGGTTAACATGTGAGCGCGATCGAGTCGCTGATCGGCGAATTTATTTTACATACGGCAACGGGGGCAATCCGCGGCTGGAAAGGGCTGGAAATCGCAACGAAGGGATTTTCACGTTTAAGAAAATTACATCGAAATCGCATCGACGTGTGTGGTCGGGTCGACGAGCGCTAACGGTTTACTGTAACGTTATCCGATTCTCTATTTTCATCGGACAGCCCGCGCTTCCCGTTTCAGACGACTGCATCACGACGGAATAATGAAACGCCCGAAAACAAAATCAATACTGTAACAGCGGTTTATGGCGATCGATACATATCCGCCGCTGTTACGGGATATATAACAATTGTTACGGTACAGAAGCGATTCCGGCACATTCTGCCGTGTGTCATTGAAGCTTATTTTACCGATAATTCTTGTTAATAATTCCGTTAATAATTCCGTCCAAGTGAATTTGATTATGATGTCGTAATTATAACAATTGTCATTGGGATAATACTTGTGCAACACAATGTAAACTGTGGAAAGGCAAATTGAGCGTTTATTGATTACTTAACACCTCTTTTAATATACGCATTTTATCAGCAGTGAGCGATAATTATTTTCTTTTCGACAAATTCGTGTTATATTCCGAGGATCGAGGACGACTTGTTAAAACGAGCGGCACGAATTTTCCTCTTCGTTTATACTTTTAGACTTTATTTTCAGAGGTACGATGATAATCCGTCGCGGAAATAATACATGTCGTCTTCGAACACGCTTCGATGCGACGAGGGATCATAAGTTTCGACGTCGCTTTAATCTCGTGGCATTTCGATCGATGCGATTTCTTTTTGAGGAAAATTTATTCGCGGCGTGTATGATACGCATGATGAGCATGAACGAGTGCATTGATTTCCGCTGAAATAGCCATTGAAACAAGCACCGATTTTGCACAGTGGCGTAACGGGATTAACGCGAATATACGTGCATATATGTCAATTGCAGTTAAACTCGCGCGAAAAAGCGGGGCTTTAACGGCAATTTTTCGTTTTGACACTTGTATACGTTCATCAAGCAATTGTGTACGCTTCGTCACACCGATGCATCGTTTTTTCGCTAAGTTCTTCGGCGACTAAATCTCTACTTCAATCTCTACGAGGAATTAAAATTTGTGTGTGCAACATGATTTTAACATTTATATAAATTTAACGTATAAATTTAACAAGCGTTTGAAAACATATATTTAACAGCTCTTGTGAATTATTAAAAATAATATATGCTTCCTCTAAAGGTAAATCGTAAATTTTCAATGACCACTAACGGTACGTTTTATTAGTACTGCCCTTTAATATATAATTCGATACAGTGTAACACATTAATTTTTCATAGAAATTTCCCTAAGTTCCGCGAACTCATTTGCGCGATTTATGTTCCTGACTTACGCCACTGTCGCGCACGCGAGGCTCGTAAGAGGCTGAGAGAGGACTCTAGATATAACTACGAAATTGGACCAAAGTGACCAACCATAAGTTATTCGTAAGAGCGAAAATGATGTAGAAAATTACGATCGATGTTTTGCACGAGACGTCTCGTCTCGCTGCCGTCGCGGCGGACGAGAACCGATCTGCGTGACGCTGCATGTAAATTCTACGTTAAAGCCTGGACCACAATTCGCGACTTGGCGCGTGCAAATAATCCTAATAGCTAAAAACACGTACGTATCGCTAAAACACATAACGCAGTGTCCGGCAAAATTCCACCCGTGACAAGTCGACGCCCGAGTGTGATTCGGGGGAACAAATGTCTTCGAATCGAATACCGATACCACACCGATAACACGGTCGTTCGGCGGATTATACATTTTGTAGTGGATATAAAGTACCATTAATCGCGTATCGGGTTTCGACCATTCGCATTGTTAACGCTAATACCGTTTATCGTTTACCGTTTCCGCGCGTTTACCGCTTATTCGTTTCGCGCCTCCGAGTACCAACAGTCGAACGGCGCGGCGCGCGTGCGTTTTTAACGGTAATCAGCGTCGAAACGGGTCTGCAATTATCCGTGGAAAATCAGCGGGAGAGAATTGATGAACCGCGCGCGCATACATTTCGAATTAACCGAAAAATGTCGCGCATATTGATAACGGATATCCCACGTGCCCAATCAAGTACAACGGACCCTGCTGTACCTGGAAAGGGCGTCCAGTATAAAAATAAATAAACTCTACTCTCTATTCTAGGAAATTCAACGACATTTCAACGCAGTACGTCTAGTAACATAATTGCTAATCTCGACGATATTATGCCTAAGTGGGGGCCGAAGTCGGAGCGAGGACTGTGATCTCAGATCGATATTTGGACCTTATCTCGATGATATTCCAAATTCACTCGATATACGAATGTGTTACACGCGATTATCACCAAGTCCCGCTGCCGAATCGTCCTCGAGTATAAAGTTACGCCGCATTCGCGCATATCACGACAAAATATCATCTATCGTTCGATATATCGTTATGTATAGATATATATTCTACGCATCTCGTACATTATATAATTAATCAGCTTAGGCATCGTAACAGGTTTGTTCCTACGCGAGGACAAAAAACACATAACACGCTGTACGAATGTATAGTACCAATGGAATGAACGACAGGTCACTGTCTTTCATTAAGCGTGATTAATCGATTAATACGCTAATTATTCTAGTCGGGAATAAACGGCGATTTTTCCGTCGTATTTTCGGCGAGTTGTTAACACTAGAATGGTAGCCAAATCTTTCTAATGGCATTTAAGAACGATATAAACCGTCCCATATGCGAATTTTTGGCGAAATATTGATAATGCATGAAACAATTGTTATATCTTTTAATATATCTCCGATAACATAATCAAGAGATAGCTCTAAAAATCAAAGTGTCTTCCATTCTAGCGTTATCATTATCGACATTATCACTCGTGTTCACGCACGCACGCATGCAGACATTGCAGGCACGCACATGCATCAATGATACCGGACGTGAACGGCGTTGATGGTAACCCAGATAGTTAATCGACACCACAGTGGCTCACATATGATACACGCTATATACAAGACACACTGTACTGATCGATTATCTTTGTAGACAGCCCTAAATCGCAATTAATCACGATTAAGCAATCAAGAACAGATCGTGGACGGGTCAAAGGTATTCTCACAATACACACTCTTTCTCTCTTTCTCTCTTCCTCGTTGTAGTTTTTTTTTTTCTAATTTACAGACTTTCACATTCGTTGACATTTGTACATTTGTTAGCTAAGAACGCTTATTGGGTTGCACTACACACACACATATGAATATGGAAACGAATAATAACGTAAATGATCGATAAATGAATTTTATTTCAATCTTAATACCGTATCGTAACGTATCATATATTATTTAATGTATTGTTTATTATTTTATGCAAAATACATGAAAGAAACTTTAGATTGCTGATCACATTAATCGACGCATGGTTCACATTTTTGAATATATCTTGCACAAAAAAAATAATTATCACTTATTTGTTGTTTAAATTAAAGCTTGATATATATTTTATAATTATTAATAAAATTTTCATTTTTTAATGAATTTCCTCATTTTCTAATTGATTCTCTCGGGATATCAGGATAACATAAAATGCAGCGGTTTGTGGTGTTGTATAATAGCGTTCTGCTCCGCGATTCATATCTTTTAGTCTTCTCCCTTTTTCTACGACTCCGTTTGCCGCGGCGTAGATATCGTAAAGCCGGGAACAACCGCCGAATTTTCGCCAACGAAAATCGATGTGCAATTCACTATCGGTCAGTACGCAGCAAGTTAGCTCGTAATTCAATGAGCTAAGACGGATCTCCGCATCTCTACCGCATATTTTGCATTCAACATGGTTTCCCCATTCAGAGCTTTTGTTTAATACGTGAAACGTAATGCCATAAACTCCGGATATGTAATATTGCGAACAGTGCGGGCACGTTTGCCATAAACGCATGGTGAAAATACGATTCGCAATAATAGATATCTCAGAAATCTGAAGAAAAAAAAAGAAAAAGAATAATCTTTAATATTATTTCGGTATTAAATCGAAATTATACATATGTTTTTTTTATTATGACTAATCACTGATTCAGATTTAGAGAGTGTCAATCGTCGTAGAAAAACTTAGTGAGTTCAACACAATATGATCATATTCATATATTCATATTCGGAATTGGGTCACTTTTACATTCAAATATTCACATGTTCAAACTTGTCCAGAATTTCCTCAGTCACACGTGAGTTTCATATATATGGGCACGTGTCTCTCTGGTCATCATATGATTTATATCCGTAGCTGTCACGTTCGACTGTGACGTATGGTCGTTGTTTTTACGAAACCACCTACGATAGTATCGTATTTTTTACAATATAGGCAAAAACCCAATTTAACTATTACCTGTCACAATTCCATTGTAACCTTTGCGCTATCTGATATGATAAGACAATACATTATTTTATTGTTTTTTTTATCAAAACGAAATTACTTCTTACATAAAGAAAACTAGTGGCAACATAGTGTTCAAACTCATACGATATTTCAAAGTAAGCGAACCATGCTTTCGATATTGAGTGATACAATCTTAATTAGGTTTCATTAAAGAATGAACAGTCGGATAATTATTTTACATTTTCGATATTTCCCATATTACCGTCTTTATTCTATAATCTACTTTGCTCGGTAATTTTCTATGTGACAAATAAGGAATGATAAAAGCGTATTCTCGTGTTCCAGCATTCGTTCGATGGAAAATCGAATGGGATTTTCACTCGTTGAAATAATGGTAAACGAATAAACGATGTGTATGGAAATATCGTGGAAGGCGCGTTCCCAGCGGAGATTTATTTTACGTTCGTGTGCACGCTTACCAGCTCGGCTACAGCCTTAATTACGACACACTCACCGTATTTATTTATTCGTATTTATTCAGTATTAAATAAAGTATGGACCCGTTTTCGAACCAGTCGCAAATGCAAACACAAGAACGATGTACCTGAAGCAAAAATTAACGGCCGTTATTGAAACACTTTTCATTCTCATAGATCGCCTATCGTTGCGTTTGGTCAGATTTTTTTTAACGGAGAAATTACTCTTATATTCTCGTACGAGTATATCTATATTTACACGCATAATATTTATGTGTCATACGAGTAAATGCTGCTTTTTCATCTGTTTAAAGAGCATTTACTTGTGTGACCCGGTACAGTGATTATAGGTACATAAAGAACGAATACTCGTGTATGGAATTACGGATTAACGTTCATGGATCAAGGTTGCTCTATTTCTATATAAAAAACTATACAAATTATCCAGCCAAATATAGTCAGATCGCGTTAGAATTGATAACATTCGGCTAAACGAACGTACAAATATCCAAAAATATGTGTTTCATCATCTGTCGCGATATTTAGATTTGAGCACATTCGCGCGTTCGCGATGAAATTTTCGTTGACGTTAGGAGTATATTTAATGTCTGATCTTTATATGTCTACAATCACTGCTTTCGGTATCTACGTATAATGCAAAATCAGCACTCGCGGAACGCCCTTGCGTTCAACGCTCGGAATAACGAAGCTTGTTGACGTACTGATTTAATTGACGCATTGTTCCTTTCCTCTCCTTCTTCTCTCTCGGTCTATTTTTTTCTTCGACATGTTTTGCAGTGAGGCGCGATCGGTCGCGTCGTAATCGCAAAAGGACGACGCCTGGATCGAAGTCCTTTACGCAGGATGCTCGAGACGCGTGCATAACACGCATCACACGGTGTGTCGACAGAATAAGATGTGCCATTAGCCTAATTATAAAGCTTCCAAATTTAGAGATGTGCATTTTATCATAAGTTGATAAGCAGTGTGCTTTGCGCACCGAATATACTGCGATAAGTTTTGTAATTTTGGGAGTGAAATTTTGAATCTCAGAATTGACACACATTCTGCGTTTTAAATATCTTTATGATTGGAATATATAACTGTATATTTATGAACATTTACATTCGATTGGTATTTTTACACGCGCACCACTTTGTTAAATAATTAATAACTCTTATAACATCGGAATTTTCCACGCGTATAGTACCTGCGAACGAAAGAGATCGCAGGGTGAATCGCATTTTTACTCAGAAACCCGCTCACTGACCTACTTTCGCTCAATTTAATCTGCATTCTGATCGTATCCCATCAGTTTTTACATCTTATTTGAAGCAGAAGCTTTCAACTTTGACTCGACTCATTCTGTTATTCTGTTCGTCTATCATTCCTATATATGAAATCAGCATGACCAGTATGATCTCTTTCGCTAAATCTTTACGCTTATGCTTTCGTCACCTTTCTTTTTTTTATGAGGGATAGTAAAAAAAATCTTTTTCAAATAAAAGGTTAATTGTCGGGTCTAGAGAGAAGCGTATATTTGAAGCATTGAACCGAGGTAAAGTTTCAGCGAGAATATTGGGCGTATTATTAATTGGTTCGTTAATTTCTATCCCGTTAATTGCGCAATTCCTCGAATAATAACGCGAGAATCATATTATTTACATTGTTAGCCCATATAGAATTCAAAGGGTGAAACGGGAACGGCAACGATCTGAGCATGCTAAGTACAAACCTTTATAAAAAAAGTAGTACGCGTGTGCGAGTATTTGTGTATCTGTGCAGTATGTGTGTGAAAATCTATTTGTAACAATTGCCTTCTGTATAGTCGAAAAGTTACACTGACAAAGGGTATTGATTAGTCGATTGCGTTTAAGATTGATGTACTAATCGATAGTACGCAACTATAGCAGCTCCGTGTTTACTTTCTTTTAAGAGTCGATACGATGCTGTTTTTTTTTATTCCGACACGTCATAAACATACGACAGACTATTTGAAATGAGGTCTACAAGAAGCGATTTGAACGAATAGAGAAGTGAGAGGTCACGTTACAAATTTTTCATACAAAATGCAAAGATTGAACACCCGTCTGTTACTTAAATTATCTATATTTCCTTGAAAAAAAAGTTGATTTAAAAAGTGACGGTTTTATAATTTGGCTCAGAAAGGGATAAAAATGAAGTAAAAAAGATCGCATGTCTCCTCCTACTTACATTTTCTATTTCATGTCAAAGCATCTTTAATCAGATCCCACTTACCTTCGGCCGACGCTCGATATTATCCGAAGATATCGTAAAACGATCGAAAACTTTAATACGTTTACGAATTGCGGCTGTGTATTCTCACGAGCATTAAATTCCATGCTTCCTTCTTCGCACGCGAAATTTCACACGAGTATTATCTTCACGACAGAGAACGTTGAATGACAGGAACAAATAATCTCGATATCACTTCCGTCACTAAGTGAAGAACAGAGGAACTCAGTTGCCGTAGTCGGTTGCCGTAACTATTCTCGCCAGACTTGATTCGATGAAGCATCAGATTTGCGCGTCGTGTCGACCGGCAGAAACACGTCGTCGTCGTCGCCACCGCCGCCGCCGCTCGATAAGTCGATACCTGGTTTCGTTCTTCCCCCGTGTGTCGGTTTTTCACTCTGTACGATTCTTCGCTTCTTCAGATGTTTGAAGGTAATAACGCGGAATTCCGCGAAATCGCAAGTTCTCGTTTGGGTGAGCCACAACTTCAAACGAGGCATTACGTCGTAAAACTGTAGTCGTAGGATTTCCGCGAGTTTTCCTCAACTTCGTATACGATCTTCAAACATGGCTCGTCGAGTTGCGCGTCGCGTTTTCCGCGTGGGCGTTTTACGTGGAAATTAACGAAACTCAAGCTCGAAATCTCCAATTGTCGAGAAGTCTTGCAGAATAAATTTATTTAGAAATATTCACTGTGTGGTCAAACTTCTCATAGTTATTTATAGCGGAATGAGAAGAAATACATTTTTTAGCTCATTTGTATATTTTTCTTGGAAGTTACATAAAAATCAGGGAGAAAATCAATAGGTTGTTGTTGGGTGAATTAAAATAATCGGAAGATCGATGATTACAGATCTGACAATTGTTCACATCGAATCGATATTACAACGGCGCTGAATTCCTTGGCAGATATTTCCTGGAGAAAAGAAGACATATTGCTTGGCCATTCTAATTCAATCGAGTTATGTACGTGCTTCGAAATTCAATTTCTGCGTTTAATTGACGCGCGAAAAGAGAAACGAGTGCTATTTGCGAGAGCGACGCATCGGAGATCCCTGTTTTGATACGAGTGTAGAGGCCTCCGTATCGATTTCTTCGCCAAACCGCAGCCAGGACACGACTTAAATCGATATTACGACGACTTTAGGGACGAAATCTTTCGGAAAATATTCTCTGTTTCTGCGCGAAGGCACGCTCCAATCCAATATCATTCTTACAAGCATTCCTCGGGTAATCTTCTTTCGACGATGAAAGTTTCATTCTGTTTCCTTTCGCCGCTGCAGATTTTCTTTATCGCGTACCGAATCCGGTTGAATCCACCATTAAATTATGTAAGCTTTCTGCCATGCGCATTTTCGTGAGATTGAAAACAACAATAAGAGCTCGACGCCAATATTTCATTTTAATTTACATCTTGAAAGGATCGCGGTTGCTGGGAATCATTCATTTTCCCCGTGCATTTAACGTTGCTCAAATATTACCACAGGACTGACTTCTCTCTCATATTATTACGAATTAATTGGAATAAATGAGTCATGGTTACACGCTTTCGTTCCATTGTGCTCGCTTCATCCGCCGGGAGATAATTCCTTCGCGATCGATTCCGGATTCTCGCTGATATATTTCCGTCATGTGGATATCCCTTTTGCGGAAAATGCAAAGACTCTATCCCAGAATCTTGCACGTGTTGGGAGTCGGGACCTCGATTATTCACGAAAGCGATATACCCTCGTCGACCTTCGACGGCGTTTTCCTTTCGCGACCTCGTTATCCGTTTCCCTTCACCGTCCCCTTTCATCTCGCAAATCCTACCCTCGCGGGCAGCAACCTCGTTAGCGCGGGGAAGTTTTCGAGATTACGAGTCGTTCCCGCCAGCAATGCCCTGGCATTCCGTCTCCGGAGTTCTTCCGCCGCTGGTAGCGAGACATCTCTCCCGTTCCTTCCGTCGCGATATCGTTTATTCATCACAGCTCGATTATATCCGGCGCGCGAAACTGAACTTTGCTGCAATACTTCACCTCCTGCACGATCTTATTGCCACAATTGTTCAGATCAACATCGCTCCGCGTACCATCGTCGTCGTCGTCCTCCTCCTCCTGCAGATCCTCCAGAACCATGCGTCTGTCTAAACTCCAACCAACCCCGCTACCGGCCGCCAACTTCTTTTTCTTCTTCTCACGGATTTTATTCTGGCGAACGGATCGCCGTGGTTATTTGTATCTGAAAGTCGAGCAAAACGGGCGCGCTTTGGAGCGTGAGTATGCTCTTATCGATCGTGGGTTCGTTGCCTTACGTATAAATTTTATATTATCTTATTTTACTTGTAATGTGTGCGTTGAGATGTGTGCGTGGTTTGAGATAGACCGAATAAAGATGCTGTCCAAACCGTACTGGTTCAGGAAACGTAATTTTGCGTCAGCGAAATTATTGGCCACCACGATTTCAATAAATTAAGCATTTGTCATTTTTGTGTGTGTGTGTATGTGTGAAATACAAACGACGAAATTGCGGAATGGATATTTTTGCGAAGCCAAACGTTTTACGCATCTCTTGCAATCGCCACGAATTCTCCAATCATGTCGTTATTACAGTGGGCACGCAACGCGAGCTGCGAGCGATGTTCACATATCGCCGGACGATAGGAACATGATCGGTGTGCGTTTATATGATCCTCACGTTACACGACCCTTACTACTCAGCTCTCCAAATGTATCAAATGTTGTAACATACGCAGATTGAAACGCGGTGCCGTCGGGACAAAATATTTTTCATTATCGGGTTCTTCGTTGTCTTAAAGTAGTTTTTCATCGTCAATTTTACGAGAATTAGGTCAACATCGCCCTTTATTTTCATTATGAGCAATATTCGTATATTCCAAGAAAAATTCGTACAGCATCTGTGTTACTCTCCCATCATTTTAATTTTGAGAAAGAATAGTTTTTATTGAAATATATTGTCGCTTGTTATATCTGCAAAAGGACAGAAATTTGAAAATATACAAATTACATAAAATAAAAATTTATACACGTATGGACAATATGTTTAATATTTATTAAAATCCATATGTTTAAGTTTAATATTTACAAAAACTTACATGTAGATAATCGAAGATGTTTGAATTTTTGTATAAATAATTACTAGATACTTTTTGAAGTTTTATACATGTTTCAAAGGTATATCTCGTTAAAGTAAATCGAGTAACATTTGGTCTATTGCAACTATAGTGCAATTGATCTTTTCGTCGTTGGTCCGAAATTGTATGATGGACGATTATTTCAAGTTCCAAAAATTGACTTACCTTTCTGGTAAAGGGCATTCCAGAATTCTGCAGAAAGCCAGGCCGACTGCCACGATTAATATTACAAATAAAACCGCGTACGCTACGCACAGATGAACTAAAGAAAAAATATAGAGCGTCTTGTGACACCACCTATTGGGCGCGTACAATGAAAGTTCGTATTCTGGCCACATTATATGCAGTATCCAGTAATGTCCTAAAACAAAAAGAGAAAAAAACAATGAACTTAGGAATTAATTATTCGATTTAAAGTCTATAAGCGATGAAAGGAGGAGCGTCGCATAGAATGCCGGGGCATCGATGTTATCAAGTTAGAATGTTATCAAGTTATCAAATTATTTAATTCATGTTATCAAATTATTCAGTTTGCCATACCGAAGGATTTTGTCGAAACATACATAGAAAAATTTTCCTCGTATCCGTTTGTTCACTCGATTTTACCTCGAAAATTGTTCTTGTATTAGGCCTAAAAATTTTCAAAGTAATAACGTTCTACGTTACGTACATGTTAAGCAGCCTACAATCTCGTCCTGCATTCCGACCAACGAACTGTCGCGTTTTGCCGTACGAATTGGTGCGCCGCACGAAATACATATTGCATATATCATAAAATTGCACGACGGCGCTTAGTCACGAACAGTTAAATCGTCATGAACCGTGAATTTTTTGTAATCGCGAAATTTTCTCTCGCACACGAATTTACATGCGCATGCTTTCAACGCTCTTTGCCATTTCACGTGAATCTGTATTAGGTATTATTTTTAAGAAAATCTCAAGTATAAAAGTAAAATGGAAAAATATAATCAATCCATAAATTTAATATATCATACACGTAACATAATATTTTATAATATATATCGACAATTTATTAAAAAAAAAAATAAAGGTAACTGTATATGTTGATTAATAACGATACTATTAAAGCGCACTTTTGCGATACTTTAATATTGATCCATTTATCGCTAAAGATAGGACACGCTGTTAAAACCGTCTATTGCAACGTGCAAATATAAGCAAAGCCTACAGCAACTTGACCGATATTTTCGTCAACATAAAACTTCATAAGAATAACATGAAACGGAAAGTTCCATGCGCAATTAAGACCAATATGCAAGAGAGTTAAATATAATACACGCTGCAATTTATGGAACAATATAATATAATAATATCGCGACGGAATTATTTTTCATATAGTTATATACACTACGTCATTTAAAACTCTTCAAAATCTCTATTCAGGCCTGCCATACAAGAGATTTCTATTAAGAACAAAAATTTTATATCAGAGAATTTTATTTTAAAAATATAGAATATAGTGCAATAAAATTAAATTATAAAGTACAACGAAATGTGAATAACTAATGAAATAAAAACAGAAAAACAGTGGAAAACAAAAAGATAAGTAGAGAATAAAAATTATATAATTAGTTATCAAAAAAATGTTAAGGAGAATAGGAACTATTTTATTTTATTATTTTAAAAATAATAGGAATTATTCATTTTTATCATTATTTATCTGCAATTTGATCTATCTTGTACGTAACGATTATCTTCTAATATTTAATTACGTTTGCATAAAGTTATTATAAAGCCGAATATAATGAAACATGTATTTTCGTAATCCGACTCACGCATATACTCGTCGAGTAAATCCTCTGTGGCTTTAACGCTCCGAAAGTTCTGGCGGTGCGAAATATAACACGTCGTGTACAATTTTAGATGAAATTTCTTGCTTACCTAACACGAACCACGCGACCAGGAAGCATGATAAAGCTATGGAGAGTAATTTCATAGGCGAGACGTGTGGTCTGACGGCGGGAACGGACAAGACTTCCGGCCTCCGGGAGCGTAACTGCGAATACAACGCCCAGAACATACGCACAGCGCCCAAAACTCCCCCGATCAGCATGTACACGGGAATATACGGTTCTTTAGGGCAATCCTTAATGAACTGCACACCTGCAAAAATAAATTCAAACATTGATTGTTAACATGTTTGCCGTTTGTTGCAACACAAAGGGCGAATTTAGAACGAAACAAACAAATGCGAACTAAACACAAAACTATGCTAATACTATTCATTCGTGTTCGGTCTGAATCTGGCTTTAAAAAGTCTGCTGTGCACGTCGAAAATTAATACGCAATATATTCTTTTATATTTCTTTTGAATATAAAATGTAAAATTACACAGTAAAAAATTTAATGTCCCAGAAAGTCCACTCTAAATTTTGTGTTAAAATAACACAATGCATGAGTTATTTTAACACAAAATTTAGAGTGGACTTTCTGGGACATTAAATTTTTTACAGTGTATCTTTAGTTAAACATATAAGACATACGGAATAATTTTGATGTCACGTTGCATGGCATCGTATAATAAGTGCAATTTGCAGTAAACTCGATAATTGATTATATGACTTCTGCCTCCGTCGTTTTCTCGCTGCAACTTGCTTCATTAGTAGACGTTTTATGGCGCCGTCTTCCTTTTATACCCGTCCTTTTTATATCCATGACCTGAATACTTGATAGTTTGAGTAATAACCAGAAATAATACGGGATATAGTAATTCATCTAGAGCTTATTGTCCTTTCTCGTCAAAAAAAAGAGAGAGAGAGAGAGGCGCTCCTTAACCGATATTCTTGTCCATCAATTAAGATCTAACGTATATCTGGCGCGCATCATTATTATACGCTTTTTGCAACGCCAGCGAAGAATAATTTAGCATTAATTGCTTGTTGCCTGACGTCCATTCTGTGTATCACATTCTGGTTCGACGCTCGACTCAGGATAACATGTGCATACCTCATATTCTCTGCAGCGATACTAGAGTAATGTGTATCTCGTTATTATGCGCATTTTTTGTGTATGTATAAACTATTTTCTGCTACAGCACAATCCCCGACGGTTTTTTTTTTTGAAGAATTTATTTCGTGACATTCGCTGCGATGAGAAATCAATACCGTCGTCCTAAATACTTCGATAATTGCAAAGGTATTGTAATATTTATAAAAAATTAAATAATTCCAAGGAAACATTATTTTAAATTTCTTATCTTTATTATCTTTGCTTTGCAACACTGTAATGAGCGAATCTCGTGAGCTCGAAATAATTAGATAGACTTTCTCGGAAAGCCGGAAATCGTGAGATATACTGATCGCTTCTTATATTCTTTCTACTGAGAAGATTTCTTCATCGCGCATTTCGATGAAGAAATCTTCTCAGTAGCGTTCTAATTCTAATCGAGAATTCAATATGCTTCGCATTGCTCGAATTAGCTCTTTAAGTGCTCAACTTTAAGTGCCTCATTAAATTTTCACAGCACAGTTCTCAATCAATGACATTAATTCCATTTTCGTATCGTGATTTACGAAAGTTTTAAGTCGTATTTGGAATCGACGATCTGCGGTCACTTTTGCAGCTTACCTATGCCATTATTATCGATTGCACGTTCTTACTAGGTGGATTTTGCCGGGAGGTGAATGCACCAGGTTTACAATAAATCAGGTTGAACGTCCGTGCTCCCTACTGCGCGAGTAACCTGCTCGAGAAATTAAGTATGCTTGCATGCTGCAAGCTCAACACGCTAGCGATTCACGTGTCGTAATCCCGGTAGCATTAATTAGCTCAGAAATTATGTCGTACATTTCGTGGAATTTCAACTGAATTGGCCGGAAGGGGAAATGTGTAATAGGTGCTGCATTTCTGATAGAAACTTATTAAGAAATTTATTATTGCATTAAAATTTAGTTATATTAAAACTATATTTAAATGTTGCAAAATCACACGAGAATACCATTAGGAATACCATTAGGAACAGAACTGGGAAATTTGATTTCGTAAAATGTAAAAAGATTTGTTGGGAGAAGTAAGATTTTATTTACTTTGCCTTGCCGCAAATCTCTTTTCCTACCGCCGTGAACATTGATCAAATATTTACATTTCGCTGGTTGAAACTTCATGAGGGAAGAAAACAATGCACCATTTGCATCTTGAATCTTTAGGTGGTCTATAATTTGCATTAGATTTCAAGATAGAATTCTATTTATAATTTTGTATGCCGCATATTTTAATATATATTTTATGTATATATTATATCTCATTTTTTAATATAATAGGCTTTATTTTTAATTTTACACCGCGAGCAAATTATAGGAAAAAGGATATCTCTCATATTTACCTTAACGATAAATTATTATTTCTGAGTTTATCTCGAAGTTTAATTGCATTTATTTTCTAAAAATATAATGAAAAATATAATTATGTTGTTCTAATATATCATTATATGTTAGATATATAAAAGAATATACATCAAGTGCAATACCTAATAGCTCCACAAAATTATATTATTGCAAGCAATATGATTACGTGATAGATTGCGAACTTTAAAAATTGTCAGCTAATAAATCTTCCCCACACTGGAGAGAAATTTCGCCAGTTTATTCGTAAAAAATTTCAAATGTAAATTTATATTATTAACGATAGTGCGAAATATACATACTTCTGCCAGGACGCTGATAAAAGAACCTTATCCGCTATCCTGATTGACGCGTCTTTCACGTGAAATACTCCGGGGAATTATCTCTCGCTATCAGGTTCCGTATTTTTAATTCAAGTTGAACTTGGAGATTAGTGTTGAAGAGAGAAAAGTGACTAAACACAGCGCGATACTGATGGGTACTACGTTGAAAATTTTCTTTGATATCTGCAAAATTATCTCCGCCGGGCTATGCGTAAAGCTATTCCCTTAAGAGAGGTTAAAGAGGCAATAAAAGAGTTTTAACTTTCGCGAGAGATATGTAATGGAGAAAAATTTACATCAGAAAAAGCTACAAGATTTTACGTAGTTTAGTGAAACACAAAGAAAATTTAAGAGAACATCTTGTTCAATCACTCGTTCTACATCATTCTTTTAAGTATCAACCGAATATCTTTTTACTGGCACATATATAATAATAATCATTAAAAGCAATATCGAGAAAGTATTACATATTGAAAACAAGTAAGATAAAAAAAATGTTAAGTAATATCTACTAAAAAAAAATAACGCTGGCAATTCTTGAATTTTAAAAAGCGCCATAAATCAAAGAGGGATAGACTGTATAGTTTGCCTCTCTAGGTCTCACGAGACCCTACCGTTATAGTTGTTATGGATATACTGCCAGAGAGAGGTATTGATCGGCTTTTTGTTTCAAAGTGTAAAACGGATTGAACTAACTTCGGTGAGGTCATTTTCGACCCACTTATCCAGCTGATAGTCATTATGTAATATTCATCATGCTATCTGAACATACTTTCTCGTGATTAAGTTATCCATACATGGTCGATTACCGGTCGAAGACCTCTCTCGATTCGCGCAACCGAGATTAATCGATACCATTTCGTTTCTATCCGCATCTGCCCGTGTCTCTTTACTCACCGAAGATGAACATCAAAATAGGCACAGTGGACAAACAGGTCAGACATATGGTGAACGTCATCGTCTTGCTGATAACTCTCAAAGCGCGAAAGACGAAGTCACAGATGCCGTTCGCCTCGAGGTGGGCGTCTTTCAATTGAAACACGACTGAGCCATAGGTCGCCACACCGAGATTCGCAGCCTCCACATCACCCTTTTCAGGTGCCTTCGCGCCGCTGGCGCAAAGCCGGCGCGATTCATCGCCTGAAAGCTGAAAGCACACGCGACCAGCTCAAATCAGATTTTCTCCCGTACTTAATGGTAATATAATTTTGTGCCGACAAGTACATTCATTCTGATTAATAGCATATACGTAACATTAGACTTTATTATGGAAAAGATTTCACAAAGCTATAAAGCTATAAAAGACACATTCTAACTTTTAATTTACTTTAACTCCCTTCCTCCCCCTCTCTCTCTCTCTCTGTTTCTTTCTCTGCATTTTTTACTTATTGTAATTATATTTCAGTAAAACATTAGTTTAATTTTGTTTTATTTTATCTTAATTACCTTATATCGGTCTACGTTGCCGTGTACCATTTCATATTTCTGTATTTCGCTGATTATAAAATAATCCAATTAGCGATGAAATAAGTACAGTTTTTCCCGGCTTTCAGTAGGAACCCGTATTAACTAACACGTTCGCAATTCAGAAATAAAAATTAACGGCGGTCCGAATTTTAAAAACGATGTATTCAACGATTTTACAAAAAATTCTTTTGAGTAGATTACTTTTTTTCTTAATGAATAAAAATTCAATGCACCGTGCGAAAGGTTTTACGTAGCAATTTAATCACTAGCAAATGAAAGTCGATACTTTTTACATTCTATGGAGAAATCCGACTCTACGGTACGCTTTAATTATTGGTTATTTCGGCACTTTTTCCAGCTGTGCTTCTTCGCAACGCCGCCGCCGCGTAGATTTGGCGTCAGACTCGAGATCAATTTACATTCCGTTCACTTTCCACACAACGTAGATCCAATAAGCGGTCCTGAAAAGCATGAGCACTGCTTCGCAGATACGATCTCCTCTCTCTCATTGACTGTCGTCGATTCTCGTTTTACGCGCCCGCGCGTTCTACGGAATAAGATTCTTCGAGAAATCCTCGGGTAGCGCGTACACGTCTCGGGTACGTTTTTCGCGCGGATATAACCGCGGAAATAAGCCGCGGATGTGATCTGTGCGACAAAAATTCAAGCTGTCACGAGCAAAGTGTGCGCGGCATTCTTCGTGCAGCTTCACACTATAATTTTCGTAGGAAATAATAGCATGCGCTTATAATAATTGCTTTAACAATTTGCAAAATTCTTCAATTTCATCGTATGGATTTGTTCCGTCATCCGTCATTAAAGTTGCGAAGTCAAGATGCATCTCAGTCAGGTTTTATTTCTCAAAGAAATCTCGAAAAAAAATTATCTTTGAATTTTTCTAAGAAAAGTATGAAGGAGAACTTAAAATATTGATCAAAGTTTTGAAACATATATCCTATGTATATATGCTTCACTTTTTATTCTCCTTTTCCCTTTATCAGTTGATCTTCTTTATCTTTTGCATAACTTTTCTGCTTTGTTTGTTAAGCGTGATTAAACATATTTATCTTCGCAGAAAGCTCATTAGAGTTTTCCATCAAAAGGCAATGAGCATGCCACCAGGGATACGGGCGTGGAGGATCTCGCGGTGAAGCTTGTATCGTCATTCACTCGACCTCGCCTCGCGTGCATTGCAGCAACATATCGTGCCATGCTGCGTCTGCACCAGAAAACCAGTCCGGAGTGCAATTTTAGATCGTTTAAGCTTCTTTTTTAGAGGAAAACTTTCCGTTGATAGGTGCAATATACGGAGGAAATACTTTCTATATAGTTCGGGTAATTTAACAAAAAGATAAATGACCAATCTTGGAAAATAAGCGGTATTATCATCACAATCTCTTCGTTATACGAGTATGATTAATATAACATTCTTTCCGGTTAAATAAGATAGACTATTTTCAGGGCGGGTGGTCGTCTGTCTTTTATCATGCTTACTATACGAGCAGATTTCTGGCTCATTTCACTTTTATAACTGAACTTAAGCAAATTTTGTCATTAAAAATAAAATTGTAAAAAGTCTTACGAAGTCGACGGGATGTCCCTGGAGTAATAAGGAAAATTACTTGGAAGCATAAGCGACGAAAAAAAAGACGGGAAATAACGCTTTCGCAAGACTGCACTTGATCGGTTTTTGTCTCGATAAAAATGCGTTTGCAAAGATCAACTTTTAGAACAAAATTCCCGCGAGAATCCGAGCCTTAATACATTTGAATCCAAAATCTTTCTGCATTTAGATAATTATGCGAATCTGTAGTCCGTATCGTAGTTTAAAGAAAGTCTACCCAATAATTTCTGCATCGCCGTACTCACGAAATATTAATAAAATAAAATTAATTAATAATTTGGTTTATATTGTGAGAAGGCATAACATATATGTATGTTTAGGGCAAATATGCATATTCAATATAAAGTTTAATATGCATGTACTGTTATTAAAATTTATGCAAATATTTAGATTTTACAAAAAGGAACATAAAATTTTGAAATTTATATTATTATACAATGTAAAATTTTATGATAATAGGTATTATTTATTAATTGCCACTAATTGCTCTCGCTCTGTGAAAAGTTTAAAATCAGTTACATCAAACTCGCGTGAACTCATTATTTTCAATATCTAAAACAATATTTTGGTCGCAGAAATGATTGTGTAAAAGAAAAAAAGTATTATGCACTTGTATCAAACCAGTCCGCGTTCGGAAAAAGTTCCACTTTCTTTTTCCTTTTTGCACAACTCGTGGTTTACGGAAGTTGCCTTGTTAGCGCACTTCCGACGAATAAAAAGAATGCTCTCGTGCTTTCTGCCTGCAACTGCTTCAGTTCATCGTAATTACTACAACGGATGATAAATGACAAATTGCAACCTCGAGTTGCCCGCGGTATATATCTGTTGAGTCATAAAGATGGAGAGCGTCCCAGTCGCCCGTTTCCGTCGCTCGGACGAGAAATTCCGGAACACTCGTAACACAACTAGGGCGTGCACTGTAACGGCATGGTCGAGAAAGAAATTCCTTGAACGTTGCAAACCGGGATTGCACGACAAGAAAGAGTGAGTGAGAATGAGAGTGAGAGAGAGAGAGAGAGAAAGAGAGAGAGAGAGAGAGAGAGAG